>NW_026059059.1:0-12205 GCF_023721935.1 Panthera uncia | reverse complement strand
TGGCTGTTGTCAATAACCCCGTGTGAACACAGTGGATTTTGTGTGACAGGATTTGTTGCACCCTGCAACGGGCAGAAGGGTGGCCCGCAAAAGGTACGCCCGCCCCCTAATCTCTGGGAACACGTATTACCCTACATCCCAAAAGATGTAAGACTCCCGAGAGGGAAAGTTTATCCTGGATTATCCAGGTGACCCTAAATGAATGACATGGATCCTTCTAGGGCAGAGGCAGAGGGAGTTTTGACACAGGGACACACACACCATAGATGGTCACGTGGAGAAGGCAAGACTGGAGTGACAAAGCCACGTGTCAAGGAAGGCTGGAAACCACCAGCAGGTTGGAGATGCAAGGAACGGGTTTTCCCCTCAAGCCTCTGGAGGAAGGCACAGCCTGGCCAACAGACTGACTTCAGCTCTGCCTTCCAGAACTGCAAGAGAACATGTCCCTGTAATTTCTTCCCTGCGGTTTGTTTATTTTGAGCGAGCGCACACGGGTGGGGGAGGGACACGCAGAGAGGGAGGGAGAGTGTGTTTCTGTAATTTGTTTTCGAGTTTGTTTATTTTGAGAGGGAGAATCCCAAGCAGGCACTGTGCTGTCGAGCCCAGCACAGGGCTCGAACTCCAGAACAGTGAGATCATGACCTGAGGCAAAATCAGGAGTTGGACTCTCAACCGACCGAGCCACCCAGATGCCTGCTTCTCCGATTTTAAGCCACCGAGTTTGTGGGTGGTTTGTGATGGCAGCCTTAAGAAACTAACACACATGCTCAGACTGAAACCCCAAAAATCTGGTATCCCCCATAGTGCCTGACATACAGTTCGCGACAGCAGGAAACTCTACCCCGGGTGGCTGGTTGAGGCTTGAGTAAAAGGGATCTTTGATTAGTATCTGAGTTCTCTCTTTATAATAGTGTTGACTTTCCAGGCAAGGAAGCCATACCCACAAGTCCAGGTGGGGAAGCCTCTGTCTCAGAGCCGCCCCTGGGTCAGTCAATGGCACAGTGGGTTTCAACTCAGGGGACTCTCCCCTCAAGCCCATGCCTGTCATGGGGGCATCGCATAGATCCTAAATCAAGGGAATTGCCACTTCTGAATTAATTGCATTAAGAAGAATGAAAACATCACACGGCTGCCATCTGTGCTTGGGGGGCAACCAAGGCTGTAGGGCCCCAAGACTGACCCCTCCCTTGCTTTCCTCCCCAAGGCCATTTAGGACAATCCACTTCTCGTGCTGTGTGCACAGGGACCACTGGGTGGCCGGCAGCATTGCTGGCCGGGCCCCCATGAAACAGCGATTCCCTGCCCGGCAGTGGCCATGGCTGGGCAGGCGGCAGAAGGTGCGGGAAGAAATGCAGTCACTCTGCCCTTTCTTTCCAAGTTCTCTGGAAACCTAGAGGGAGGGAGGGTGCAGAAGGGCAGCTCCAAACACAGACGTCTGAGTCTGCAGCCTCTTTGAAGCCCTGCCTGTTACTGTGTTTCCCCAGCAGCTGGGAGCCTGTCTCTTGCCCTCCCCCTGCCCCTGGGGGCTCTGTAATAAGCAGGGCCAGTGCTCATCGGCTGCCCATTATTCCTGGGGAGGGGGCACCGGTGATGGAGAGAAAGAATGAGGTCATTCTGCATGGGGACAAGGGTCTGGCGGCCCTCCCCTTCCCGGCCACCCTCTAGATGCTCCGGCTGATTAGCTGGGGAGGCCAGCTTCCTTCCTGCCCTCTGAGCATGGCCCTGGGGTCTGTGACGGGGGCAAATGGAGGCCACCTCCTCTCTGCAGGCTGATGTGAAGAAGCATGGGTTCTGGGGCTTTCTAGGCCCATGGGATAGGTAGCAGGGGTCCCGAAGTTAAGTTGGTCCTGCCACAGAGAGCATCTCTATGGAGAGGTCCCCATCCGGCCAGAGGACCCGAGACAAACCGCTGCATTTGCAGCTGAGGAATGGCCGACAGCGGCCACGGCCACCATTAGGCGCTTCTGTTTACGGGTGTGGCCCCTGTCCCACAGCTGTACTAGGTGCTTTACACAAACTGATGGGTCAACTCTCACCAGAAGCCTGGGGAGAGCATGCCTGATGCAGGAGGGAGCTGGGGGGGGGGGGGGGGGTTGCAGAAGTAACTGGCAAACACACACTAGTGACTGGCAGATCTTAGCCGAACAGCAAGATCACCCTGGAATGCTCGATCCTATAAAGAGCCGGGCAGACCAAGCACCCACTTAACTTCCAGGGGAGGAAACGAAGGCGCAGCGGGTGCGGACCTGCAAGGACGAGGGAGGTCCCTTAACTGCCAGCGCAGGTAGGGCTGGGGTCCGAGCACCCACCGCAGCCCCTGGGCCCTTCTCTGGTTCTGTGTAAGCAGGGACCATGCGGGTTATTTGAGAAAGGGCCACAAAGTTCTGGAGCAGGAAGCACAAAAGTGACAAGGGCTGTCCCGGCAGGCAGAAGGCGGTCATTTGCAAACATTCTGCTAAGGTCCAGGTTTCCTGGCCTCTCCCCGGCTCTCCCTCCTGCTGCTCCCCACCCCCTACCCTGTTCGTCAGCACCATCATTTTCTGCAGGCCTCCTCCTGCTGGGTTCTGGGCTGCAAGCTGCACTTATATCGTCCAATTCAATCTTCAAAACAATCCTGCACTGGTTTCTGAATGAGGACACGGGGGGCTTATGAGTGTTAGCATGCCCAAGGTCATAACCCCCCCAAGGGCAACAGAGCATAGGAAAGGCGTGAGTCTGGGAGTGACTCCAAAGCTTTGGCTTTAAAGACTGGGTACAGATCCAGCAAGTAACATAAACAGTGCAATCAGGAGGGGACTGAAGCTGCTTTTTCTAGATGCAATAGGATTTTGCCTGACCGTAAGTTCCTGGAGGGCAGGGATCAGGTTTTAGGAAATATCACAGCCCTGCAACCTAGCACAGTGCCTGACACTCAGCAGGTGCCTAATAAAGGTTTCTCACCGGCAGACTGGGATACACAAAAGGGTCTCGTAGTTGAGTGTTACGGCAGCCTCGCAGGGAAGCAGACCACAGGACAGGATGACACCCACCAGCTCTCTCAAGCACAGGACCGCCGGGCAGAGACTGTGTGTGGCTGTGCTGGGTGACGTGGGGCCAGATGCCACGTGCTCGGATGTGACAGAGTCGCCCGGTTTCGACAGGATGCCACGATGTGTACTTTGGCAACGTGACTCGTAAGCCCAAGAAGAGATATGTCGTGTCTGTACTCCTCACCCCTATTTCAGTGCACCTCTTCCTCCTACGGACTTACTCCCTGACACCAGCTACGGTCACAATCTCACAACCGGCTCCTTGAATGGCTTCCCTCCCCCTCCTCCCCGTCCTCTCTCCTGCCGACAGACAGACTTTGCCATTTAGCCTAGAGACGGGGACTCCTGGGGACAGCCCTTCTGGGTTCCTGTGCAATTCCTGAAGACTATTCTTTCTACTATGCTATTGGAGCCCCTTGTTCTCTTCCTCTTATTTCCACATGGCTTCTTCCCACATTTTGCTAAGATACAGCTTGATCTCAGGTTCAGAAAAGTTGGGGTTGGTATCAGCCTGGGACGCAGAGGTTTTCTCATCCGTGCATTTGAATGATGCCCAATGGGAAGGCTTTGACAGGCGTACATAATTACTGCTCCTCCAGAAATGCAAAGTGCTTTCGCCAGCCGGCTGGGGAGCCTGCTTTATTCAGGATCTGCCCCCCCTGGGACCCTGGGCGGGCGGGCAGGTGTTCATTAGGGAGAGCCTGCTGATTAACACAGTAGCCCCCAGACGCTAGCCCGCTCACGGCAATGTCACAAGGACACTGCCACCCTTGCAGGGTGGCTCTCCTCGGCAGCCTCTTTGCATTAATGAAATAATAACTGTTTCGCTGAGGCGAAAGCACAGACACACAACAGTCAACGTGGTTCCATCAGATAAGGCTGCCAAGTCAATTCTGAGATATTTCTAGCAAAGATGGGGACGCTGAGGTTCCCGGGATTCAAGCTTCCCCTTCCACAGGCATCACGTCTACCACTTCTAATTTGCTCCTGTAAAAAAAACCCAAACAAACAAAAAAACAAACAAACAAACAAAAAACCTGCTCTGCAACCCCATTATAACCCTGTCTCGTCCTCCAGTGAGTAATACATCACGATTTCGGATGTGAACTGCTCATACACTCACTGGGAGCTGAAGTGTGTTCTCCAGGATCAAACCGGAAGATTAGTTCCTTTTCCAGTCGGTGAAATGGCCCCAGGACCCATTCAAACTGGAGGTCTTCGAGGCATGGCACGCTGACCCATTCTCTTTGCTTGGTGCTCAGGGAAGAGTGGAGAAGAACACTGTTCAAGAGCATCTTGAAACTGCATCTTTGAAACGGGCTCTGTGTGGAATGTACGGGGGCCACGATGCTTCAGGCCAGCCTCAGTCATTCCCTCCGACAATTTTATGGTCAGCAGCAGCTAGGAGCTCTTAGGAGCATCCTTGTGAAGGCACCGTGTGGCCACAGAGCAGAGAGCAGTAGTAAAGGTGGAGCCATTTGCACGGATTGGTAGGTTGATCTGCAAACCTTTCCAGTGTAATGCAGAGAAGAGGCGTCCTCTGCTTGGAGCGTGGCTGGTGTTCAAACGATGTGGCCTGCCTTCTAGTGTGACAGTGGTGGGAGTGGGGAGTTCGTGAGGGTGTAAGGTTCACGTGTTCCTTTGTGAAATCTGAGCCGTGGACTTAGAGTCAGGCCACAGGGCTCGGAAAGACAATTCTACCCGGTGTGTATGCTGCTCAACCTTTACTGTTGCTTTGAGACCCTGGGACAACAATATCGAGGCTTGGAGTTGTTGTGAGAATCAATACCGGATCACTCATACAGTGCCTGGTGCGTGGAAGGTGCTCGATACAAGTAGGCTCCCCTTTTCTCCTTTGATCAGTAACTGAGTCCCCATAAAAATCACAGAGCCTCTCACTGCTTTGCCAAGGACCCACTCTGATCAGAATCTCAACCCTCTCTGGATTGAGCCGTCATATCCTCTATCTCAGGAGCCATGACTGGACCATCATCACTACGCAGTGAGTAGAACAGAAAGCAGACGACCTCCCTTGGAATTCAACTTGTTTGGGCAGACTTGCCCTCAACAGCATGCCTTCTCCGCTCCCGGGGGTCTGCTCAGTAACAGCCCCCGCCTCCATGTCCTGGAGGACCTTACCTGCTCACACCTGTCCCTGCCTCCCGCCCCTTCAGTTACCAGCTACAAGAGACAGGAGCCTCGCTCCGGCTCCAGGGAGATGCCCGGAGACATGTCACTGGCCTGCCAATGTTTGTCAGCATTTTAATTTGGAAGTTCCCCGAGCCTCTTCCCTGTGGATCCTTCCCCCGTTTCTCCTGCAAACTGCTGGCAGGTACATGCTGGGGAGATACACCGCGCTCTGCTGGGGACGTCATTTCCAGTATGATTAGAAAGGCACTCTCCCTGGGTGGGGTAGGAGTGACGGAGACATGCAGGTACCGGTGTCCCGGGAGGCGAAGGAGGGAAGATCAACTTTGCTGAAAAATATTTATTCCCGAAGAGCGGTTTCATTAAAGTCGGACGGCAACGATGCCAAAGGCCCCGCCCCCCCTCCCCTCATCATGCTAATTAAGCGGATGAGAACAGACAATGTGCCGCAGGGTCCAGAGAAAAAGTGTGCGTTCGTAATATCCTCCTTCTCGGATCAAAAATATTATCTTATTATTTGCCATTCCCGCCCCCGACCACTTCCAGATTTGGAGGAGGCTTATAACATTTTAAATGGCCTAAAATAGGGGGATTAAGAACATATTGTAAGACAGAGGCCACGGGAGGATCGGACACGGGAGATAAACTAATTCCTGCCACCGTCACAGACTGTATGTACCAGGCTACTCAGGGCAAGTTCGTTAGCAGGCTGAGGGGGCAGGCTAAGTGCACGCACACTCCCTTTCCTGGAAGGTGCATCAGAGAAGGAACCTGTCGTACGATTCCATGCGTGAGGGCCAGGAGATAACGTGTCCTCGACCTAGTTTCCAGGAACGAAAGAGACGTAGCTCATATGAGATGTTTCATACGCTAGCCCCTGACAAAGCCCAGGACGCAGACGCTAGGCACCATTTTTGCTGCTTGGAGCAGACGTTAAGACCGTTTCTCAAAACCGGATGGTATATTCTGGGGAGCGGTCTTAGACATTTTCCTAAGAGAACGTGGCCAGAAATTTTGGAGGCCATATTTTATTAGGTTTTAAACCCACGCTTATGTCAGACGTGAGCAGTCTGGCATGGACATTCTGTCTCGATTCTACAGCCAAGCCACATAAGAACGGTGAAGTCAGTCCCAATTCAGGCAAAGCAAAACAGCCTCCTGCAGACCGATAAGACGAGAGGAAGGAATCATGTTCAAAAAATCACATTCAAAAAAGTGAAAGCAGGTGAACGGAGCCAAGTGCCCTTGGATCTGAGCGGGATGGACTGGAGGGGCTGGCAGTCGGCCAGGAGGCAGGGAATGGCCTGGGTCCACCCTTCCTCTTGGGCGGGTCTATAGGCACGCCCCGAGGAGATGACCCAGGGGAGGCCCCACCACCGGAAGGGTAGGTGGGAGAGCGGGAGGGAGAAGGGGGTCTCTTTGCCCCCAGCAGCTTTCTGCTCTTTACGTCCGGGCTCATCCCTGCACATCTGCTCCCACAGCCTCCATGCCTCTTGTGCCTTCTCCACGACCCAAACCGCCTCTCATTCGGGACCCTGCGCAGTGACCCCTGTGCAGACAGCTGCCTTCAGCTCACCCCCCTGTCTGGTGCCTGTCTGGTGCCCTGGCATCTCCATGGCTGGTGCAACTCGCGGAGGTACACACGCCTCTCATGACGCACTTGCCCCACGACATTCTCATTGTTGTTCACAGTCTCTTTCTTTCCAAGAATGACCACACCTTGGGAGCAAGAACGGTGTCGTATGTTCATTTCTATTACGTTTGGCCCAAGTGGGCAGTGGACGGAGTTCATGTGGTTCATCCATCCATGGATGGATTCAAGAATCCATTGGGGCGCCTGGGTGGCTTGATTGGTTAAGCGTCCGACTTCGGCTCAGGTCATGATCTCGCGGTCCGTGAGTTCAAGCCCCGCGTCAGGCTCTGTGCTGACAGCTCAGAGCCTGGAGCCTGTTTCAGATTCTGTGTCTCCCTCTCTCTCTGCCCCTCCCCTGTTCATGCTCTGTCTCTCTCTGTCTCAAAAATAAACGTTAAAAAAATTTTTTTTAAAAGAAAAAAAGAACCCATGAATGAGTGAACAGTGAGGCAAGGATACAGGGCTCCAGTGACAGAAGTCTTCAGACTGATAAAAAACCAGCATTCCCCTGGGCTCTATTCCCAGGTCAACGCCCCCTCAATCGCCACAGGGGCTTGGGTGAGCTTATCTCTTCTCCTGGTTCTAATGCCCACCAAATTCAAGTGCATGCCAAAGTCAGGGGCACCAACAATTGCTGGGGTCTCTACTAGTTCATGAGGGCTCTTCCAGAGAAGGTCCAGCTTAGGGACCTGTCAGCACCAAGCACCCTTTCTAAGTAGAGCTCAGCAAATGGGGGAGGTCTGGCAGAGGGAATGAAGAAAGCCAGGACGAAGGCGCACATCCCAGCCTGATTTTGTCACCTGCCTGTCTCTTCATGTCAAAATCGTTTCATCAAAGTAAATCAGCGGCCTGGCAGGGCCATCTGCAACGTCTCACTTGAAGACTGCTGTGAGATGATGCACGTGTGGGGCGGGGGACCCTCTGACCCCTCCCGTCGCTGGTGTCTGGGCCCAGCACTGGCTCATCTGGGGTTCTGCCCGTGCGCCCCCTCCAGCTCGTCCTCACATTCTCCTTCCCAGAGCACAGTCAATACGCTTTATGTTCATAATAGCTTGTCAGTCCGGAGAGAGAGAAATCATCACGGGCTGTGACCCCGTAGCGACAAGTGTCACTGGTTGCTAGGCAGGGTGCCCTCTGGGCAGGGAGCTGTCACTCCTGGACCCCTTTTCCTTCACTTGTAGGAGGGAAGGGTCAGACGACAGCCCAGGTCACCAGCACAAAGGAGGTTTTGTTGTCTGTGCTGCTGCCTTTCAAAGCCTCCCTGAAAGTCTCCACCGAAGAAATCAAGGATTCGACTTGGCAGCAGTAGGAGGTGGAAAAAAAGAGAATGCAAATATAACATATCTTCCTCCCAGAGCCTCTCTAAAGTCATGCTGTAGTAGAATGAGTCCTGGGTTGAGAGCAGGGTTTCAGGAGCTTGTCCCGACTCTGCTGGCCATGTAATTCCGTGGTTCGAAGAGCAGAGGGTTTGGGATACGCAGGTGGCTTCCCACTTCTGCATTTCACCTATTCCTGTCCCAGCAGGACCAGCATGAGGCTCTGCATGAACACAACCCCAGCTGTTCCATCTAATGCCTTATAAGAGGCCAGAAGGAGCGTCTCACCCCGTGAGTTCATGTTCAGGGTCGTACGGAGTATGAGTGTGTGCGTATGCGCACATGTGCATGCACACTTGACCTCGGTATCATGACTTTTCATTTTTAAAAATTAATCCAGACCTACATCCTTCCACATGACATGTCTCAGCTGGACACAAACGCAGGAGAAAGGTGAGACCCTCGTGTTCAGTCTCTGCCGGGTTTTTAGACAGACATGATTTCTCTGCCCCTCAGTAGAGCTCCCCTGGACGACACTGGCCCCACGAGCTGCCAGATGGAGTCCTGGGCATCGACCGGCGCCTTACGGACCCAGGATCACCCAGGTTAATACACAGGAGGGGACTGGGGTCAGACACCTGGATTGGAATCGTGGCTTGTGAACTGTTGTGGGATCGCGGCCAAGTGGCTTAATTTCTCAGAGCTTTTAGCTTCCTTTCTGTAGAATGGGTTTAACACCACTGGTCTTATGAATGTTGTAAAGTTGGAAGAAGACAGTATGTGCCAAAGGTCAGTCAGTCCTCGACACGTGGTTATGACAGAATGCCTGCTAACTTCTCTCTGCAGTTCTCCTGCCACACCCCAACTTCTGTCAACATCTCATCTCAGGTTAGCCTCCTTTGGGTAGGAGCTGTCATGCCCAGGAAACACACGGGTGTTCACCGGGGCTGAGGTACAGGGGAGGGTCCCCGCGTCTGCATGGATGCACAGAATTCACCAAGCCCGCTATCAGGACCTTCCTGGCTGAGCCCGAGAGAAGTCTCCTCTTGGTTCATAATCTTCAAGACTTTCACTTCCTCGGAGAGTGGAAGGAAAAATAAAACAGAGCAAAAGCAAAAACAAAGCCTTGCCCTGATTTACATCTAGTGCAGGTGAGGGGAACCAGTTCTCCCACTCGGCTGCCTGAACGGCAAGCCGGGACCCTGCACTCCCTCCCTGCACACTTTCGACGGCTCCCTTTGGGGATACATCCCAGGCAGGCCTTTCAAACTACTTGATTAAAATGCCCTCAAGGGCTCTCCATCGTACTCCCCAAATCTGTCCCCCCAAAAGAACCTGGTGCTTTGTTCACAGTTGGAGGCTCCAGAACGGGAAGCAGGAGGTGTGGGCAGAAATGTCACCTGGGATGTTGTTCTAAATTAGACATTTCCAGCCCCGGCTGCACATGAGGCCCTCCGGGGAAGCCTGAAAAGCCAGAGCCACCTGAGCCCCACCCGAGAGGCAGGCTGACTGGGTCTAGGAGGAGCCCAGGAACCAGCTGATTCTTATGTGCAACTGGGATTGTGATTCTCAGGGCAGAAACACTGAGTCGGGGGCGGGAGCTGATCTGTGGTGTTATCCGAATTCTGACACCTTTCAGGTTTTAGGCTGCCTTCACATATATGCTCCCCTGATGCGGTGGTAGTGTCCATGGAGCACCTGCTGTGTGCTGGGCAGTTTGCGACAGGAGCTCACAGGCAAGCAGAACCCAGCTCCCAACACTTGTGGGGCCCCCGCCACAGGCCGCGTGATTGAGAGCCCCGATTCCGGAGCTTTGGGGCCTCGGGCAAGTTCAATGAACCTCACTGATAAATAACAGCACTATTCATCCTCCTGTCATGACGGTCAAGAGCCTGATAACGGGTAAAGCCTTAGAAGGGCATCTGGCATCTAATACGGTCATCAGAAGTGCTCGGTGATAAACACATTATTGCAGTTAATCTCAACAACCCCAAGAGACAAGTGCTATGGTTACTGTTATTCCTATAGCAAAGGTCACATGGCCATCACGTGGTACCTGGGGCTTCAAACCCAGGCAGGCAAAGTCTAGATCTCACACATCTAACCATGAGGCCAGAGCTCCGCACTTCTGGTGCTGTTTGTGGGGAAGAAGTAATTAAGCAAAACCCAAAGAACCACCCACTACGTGTAACACAATGTGTTAGGGCTATCGCAGAAGCAGGCCTGACATAATTCCACAAAGGCTGGTTGGGTGAACAATAACGTACTGTAGGTGTGTAGGGCCCGGGACCTACAAGGGAAGAAAATGGACCCCTGAGCCCTATCACAGGTTGGGATTTGATTCTACAGGTTTAGGGGCACGACACGATCAGATGTGATCACTACCATATGAGGAACTGAAGAAAAACAGAACTGTCCCAGAGACTGAGGCACCACGGCTAGACGGATCACCCCAGATCACAGAGCCAGCAAAGGGCAGAGTCCAAGTTCAAACCCGGCAGAAAGACTGCTGAGCCGTCTCAAGCACAGTATGATACCACTTCCTGTCGGCGGGGAATGTTTAAGATATCTCTACTTCCATTCCAATGAGAAGCTGTAATTTAATGCCCCGGGGGGTACCCTAAATGCCCTAGCAATCTATCTCGGCGACCAGTAGGCCGGGTGGTACGCCATGGCCAAGGTCTGAGGTTCCGGCTGGTAGAACATTCCAGAAAGCCAGAGGGCACTGCCCTAAGCAGAACCCACGAAGAATCCGTTGTGCTTTCTGGAGGGAGAGGAAGCATGAACAGAGGAAGCAGAGAAGGGAGAAGCTTCTGACCCCAACTTTCCTGACCTCCCCTGTTCTAGAAGCTCCTCCTGGCCACTCTGCTTTCCTGGGAGTTGGTTCAACCACAGGAGAGGCAGAGCTCTCCTGTGGATCTCCGGTCTTTCTCCAGGGAGCACCCTCAGGGCAGTCGGCTGGTCTGGCCACTCTCAGGGGGCGGGTCTGGAGGAAAGATGGTCCGAACACCAACCATAGGGCCTCAGAGCCTCTGGGGAACCACCACCTCCTGTTCTGTTTTTGAGTATCAAGAGGGCCAGAGAATGTGACTCGGGGTCGCTCTTTAAGCCTATTATTAGTGCTTAGGAAAGCGTGTTTCACAGGTGGTGTTAAGCTCCTCTTTCTTTCTTCTTTCCCCTGAAGAGGCGGTGATATGAAATTCTGCGGAGAGAATTAACACACGCCCTAAGAATTCCCTCACCGGGAAGGCTGGGACTACCCAAATGCTTTCCAAGAAGCCCGTGAACTCTTTCCGTTTTTACTGCGGTAACACACACCACAAAATCTACAATCTCGCCCGTTTTTAAGTGTCGGGTACATTCAAAACGTCATGCACCCGATCTCCAGAACTCTTTTCATTCAGTGACAACGAAACTCTGTACGTGTTAGACAAGCGGTCAAGTATATTGGAAGGAAAATTAAACCTGCGTTGTTTTAAAACTGAGGGGGGGTGGTGGTGGTGGTGGTAAGGTCTAAAGAAGGGGGGGTGAAGCAGGCACACCCGGAGGTCGTTTTCCATACCGTTAATTCAGAATTCTATCATTTATTCCTTTTCTACTGCCTCATCCTTCACGCCAACATTTCACAGCCACGACGTAGTAAAAACATAAGAAAGAACGATTCTCAATAAACACGAAAGTCCAGTTGTGCAGAAAACACACTAGTTCCTGCCAAGAATCTGACCTTCAGGGTCTGACTTTCTTTGTAGCCCGTGATACGTTAAGAACAACAGATTCCCTTATTTTACGCTGTTGAAACTGAATCTGAAAACGAAAATCCCATTTCCTCCTGGCCTGAACTGGTGTCACTCGAAGAAGCATACCTTGCTAGTTCTTTGTGCATACCAGACTCTTTCAATGTTTTTTAAAATTTATTTTTGAGAGAGTGCAAGTGGGGGAGGGGCAGAGAGAGAGGGGGACGGAGGATCTGAAGAGGGCTCTGCGCTGACAGCTGAGAGCTCGATGTGGGGCTTGAACTCATGAACCACGAGATCATGACCTGAGCCGAAGTCGGGCACTCAACCAACTGAGCCACCCAC
>NW_026059058.1:0-12220 GCF_023721935.1 Panthera uncia | reverse complement strand
CCCTCCCTCTCTCTGTCCCCTTCCCCATCTCTCTTCTTGTCATTGTCCCTTTACTGCCTCTCTTTCTCCCCCTCCTCCTCCTCTTACCCTCCTAAATCCCTTGCCCCCTTCTCACCTCCTTCTCCTTCCCTCCTTCTTCCTCCACCTTCTCTCTTTTATGGGCATTGGTCAAGGTCACAGCCACAGAGGCTTCTCCTCACCTGCCCCCAAAGGGGTCCTATCTTGACACCCCTTAGTTGAGTCAAGTTGACACATAAAAATCATCACATAATAGAACCATAACTTGATTCAGTTGTAGAAGGAAATCTGTGGCCTTCTGAGAAACATGAAAGACCAAGGTCCCTGCTACCATGGCGTCCTGCCCACCCCCAGATCCAGGACCAGGGGAGGCAGGAGGATTTGATGATAGCAGGGAAGAAAAGACCCCTCCTCCACCCAGCTCTCTGGGAAAGTTATTCCAGCTGCCAGGCCAGACCATTCTGGGTAATGGATGGCATCTCTTTAATGCTCTCTGAGAGATGGGCCCCTCCCAAATCTGCTGCAGTGCCATTAAGAGGGAAAACGTTTGCTCTGTGGAGCTCCTGATGGCCTTTAGAAACTGCAAGTTAAACACCAACCAGGAAGGGCTGCTCAGGGCTTAACCCTCCCCTTCCCAGCCCAGGCCTCGCCGATGGGGCTACAGATCGCTGGCCTGGACTCTCAGGAGCCTCTCCCGGCTCTTCTCCACCTGGAAGTACGTGGGTGGGTGTGGGGGCAGGGCGGGGGGCACAGGGAGAAGAGGAACCTTTGAGGCTCTGGGCTCAGGTGATTGTAGCCTGAGGCCGGTTGGAGAGCAGAGCACTGGGGGACCCACCTTGGGGGCTGGGCAATTTGGGGCCACTCCCTTAACCTCTCTGTGCTGGCTTCCTACAGGGTGGAGGGGCTGGGTGGGCCTCCCAGGTCTAAGGTTCCAGGGTCCGTGTTCCATAGCAGGCAGGGCATGGTGGTCTTTCCCAAGAGGCCTGATGCGTCCATGTCCCCCAGGTCCATGCACTGAAACCTGTCACCTCTGGCCCCAGTGGGGAGGCCAGCCCTGGGGACAGAGGAGAGCAGGTGACGTGGGTGAGCTGACAGAGGGGAGGGAGTCCCTGTTACCCAGCGTCCCCTGGAAGCCCAGCACTGTGCAGGGACACCCCCCAACACACACACACACACACACACACACACACTACACTGCCTGGGGCCAGCCTCACAAGACAGAGTGGTTTCAGCTTGACCCCCTGCCTCCCACCTCCCTGCCTGTGCACATGCAGTCTCCCCTCCTAGCCTGCCTTCCCCTCCTCCATCCATATCCTATGCGGCCCAAGGCCTGCCTCCTCCAGGAAGTCTTTCTTGATGTCTCACAGCCAAACCCCTCATGGCTCCACCCAGCTGGCCCTCTGGTTGTTACATTGCCCGACTCACTTTTAGATTTTGTGCTGTAAGACCCAGACCCAAACATGAGCTCATTTCACTATCTCACCGGGTTCATGGAGATTTACCAGGTACTGGCTTGCCAGGCACGTGGGTGCCACAGAGGGGATGAGAATAAAAATCTACCGAGCACCTGCGGATGCCCCCGTGCTCGATCAGCCCACGTGGGGTCCGGGCAGGCTCCTCGCCCTGTTGGGAGGGTGAGGACCCGAGATCCAGAGGCAGGAGGCAGGTGCTCAGGTCCCACAGTGAGTCGGTGGCTGGGATTCGAACCCAGGCCGGACTCCAAGTCCCACCCCTGCCCCTGTTACCTGCCCCCAGAACTCTTCAACTCCCTGGGCTGGGCCAGGATTGATCCTGGGGTTGTCGGGTCCTATAAGGGGGGGTCTCTGGTGGCCACAGTTATGCAGAAAAGGGAGCAGCAAGGCATGGCTCTTAGTGACATGTGGGGCCCTTAGGTGACCCTTCAGTGACACACAGAGCCTTTCGAACACCTCTCAGTGACAGGCAGGGCCCTCAGTGACAGGCAGGGCCCTCAGTGACAGGCAGGGCCTTAGGTCACCCCTCAGGGATAGGAGGGACTCCGTCACCCTCAGTGACACGCTTACCACCTCTGTTTGCTCCCAGCCTGGCCTCTGGGCTGTGCTCCTACCTGGGATTCAAGGCCCCTCGGGGAGCCTACATTCCCCCAGACTGTCCCCAGGGCCCAGCTCTTGCTGACGAGCCACAGGCATCAGGGAATCCACGTTGCCCTCTGGCTCCAGCCGCCCTTTCCTCTTCCTTCCCTCGCCAGCTGAAATCTCAGAGAAACACTCAGGGAACAGACGGTGTGCCCTGGGCCTGGGGCCGGGTGACAAATCCCGCCCCTCGGAGCTGGGAGCCGAGTGTCCCGGGTGAGACGTGGGTGCGGGTGGCTGCCCGTGGGACTGGACTCCCGGCCCTCCCGGCCCGCGGCGGAGGCCTCGCCTGATGCAGGGCGTCCCCTCGGACTCTCCTGGGCTGCCCCCAACACGTACGTTCTCGGTCAGCCTCGATTTGAAAAAAGAGAAACAGAAAGTGCCAGAGGTCACACAGCCAATCAGTGGTGAGCCAGGGCGGAGCCAGGGCTCCCGTGTGCCCGGGCGTCCCTGTCAGATCGTGTCTGGGCACCCGCGTCCGTGTGTCTGTGCGCGTACGCGTGTGTGTTAGGTGAGTACACGGCTGTCCTCAGCTGTCGTGACAGTCACTGTGCAGGGGCCAGCCCGGCCCGCTGTCTGAGCCGGTGCCCCTTCTCAGGGAACCCTCTGGTCCCTGGCTGGTGGCAGGTGGGGAGAGCCGGAGGGGGCAGAGGGCAGAAAGCCCACTCTATTCAGTTCTTAGATCATGGACTGAAAATGACCCTTAAACTCTTTGCAGGGAAGTAATTTTTCCTCGTCACCCACCTGCCGCACAGTCTCCACAACTGGCTTACGTCTAATTAGATTAATTGCGTGGAGAGTGATTTCTTTTCTCTGAGAATATGAACCACAGAGAAGCGGCCGCTTGAGACCCGGGGACCCCCCGGCCCCCCAATGAGCCCTCCCCGGCCTCCCTCTGACCTCCCCTCTCTGCTTCTCTCCTGTCACTTGTTCTTTCTGTCACCGAGTCCCTCTCAGTGTCTCCGTCTGCCCCTGTCCCCACCCGGTCTGGGCTTCTGTGGCCCCAGGTGTGAGTCCTGACTGTGTGTGGGGGGGTCTCTTTCCCCACGCCCCTTCTCTCTGCCGGGGGCTCAGCTGGGGGCTCCCCCACGTTCCCAACAGTGATGCTCACTCCGCATGAATAGGAGAGAAGATGCACAGTGGGACTTGATCGGGGTCACCATCCCTGGCAGGCGGGGGCTGAGGGGTGGGGGTCACTGGACCCACGGTGGGCCTGAGCGCCCACAGAGGCGCTGGGCAAGCTGGGCCGCACCCGCTGCTGGGCTCAGGGAGGTTCCGGCCATGAGAAAGGGGTCCGGGTGGTTGTGAGGGGAGGGGTGGGGCTGGCAGTGCTGGGGCACAGGGTGACCAAAGGGTCTGGCTGCCTTGCCCTCCTGTGGCCCAGGCTGGGCACCTCCGCCCTCAGGGGTCCCGAGCTCAGCACCTCCTTCCCTTCCGTTGCCCCCACCACAAAGCTGGGCGTCCCCAGTATGCCTCCCTGCAGCCTCTAACCTGGGGGTACCCCCCCCGCCTCCTTGCTGTCTCTCCCCAGCTCTGCCCCCTGTCCCCACCCAGTCCAGAGCATCATCTTCTCTCCTCAGACGCCACACAGCCACCTGGGGTCCTGACCCAGCTTCCAGTGCACCGTCCCCAGCTCATATGAACATGCCAGGCCCCCTCTCAAACACCTGCCATGGCTCCCCTGCTCTGAGGACGAAAGCCCCAACAATTCCCGTGGACTACAGGGCCTCCTGAGCCTCGCCAACCCCGTCTCCCCCAACCCCTGCTCACACTCTGAACCCCCAGCCCCAGCTGCGCACAGGTGCTGGCCTTCCTTCCCGGAAACCCTCTCCAGGCCTCCCCCCGCCTGACACCAGCTTCCTTCACAGCCTCGCTCAGTGCTCGATACTAATGACTCGTGTGTATTGAGCAGTTACTATGCTCCAGGCTGTGGGCGTTGTATGATCATCTCATCTAATGCTCCAGCGACCGTGGGGGATAATTATTATCCCCATTTTACAGAAGAGGAAACTGAGGTTCAGAGACATGAAGTTCTTGGCCGAGAGTGGTGGAGCTGGGATTTGAACCCAGGTCATTTGCATGGTGTCATATCTTCCCGTCTCACCACCCCCTCCCAGGTTAGGGGCCCCTCCTGCACACTCCCATGTGTCCCCAGACAAGCATTTGCCTGACTGTTTCATGGTCTCCCTATCAGGTCTGGGCTGTGAGCTCCCCACAGCCACCCTGGGTCACACCTGCCTCTAATCCCCAGGCCCTGCACAAGGGCCAGGTCTGTGGAAGATGCCGGGCCAGGGTCTGCTGAGTAAGGAACTCCAGGGGCAATCCTCTGACTTCTGGGCCCCTCCCACTCAGAACCCTCAGTGTGCCTGCTGCCAATATCCTGACCCACAAGGCCTTTAAACCAAATAGAGTTTTACAGTTCACTTGAGTTCATTGTAGCTGCCCTTTCTGGAAACCTCCTCGGCAAATTGCCTGCAGAGAGGCAGGTGACCTGCTGGCAGCTCTTTCTCCCCAGACCTCACCAGGCCTAACGCCCCGAATCCCCAGGAGGGGGCAGAGGGCCGCAGGAGGACTGCCTGGGGAGTGTGGTCCCATCAGGCCCAGGACTCCATCAGAGCAGGAGGTTGTGACCCTTGTGGCCTCATGGGATTTCGGAGACAGAGAGGAGCCCCAGGATGAGTGTGAAGTCCCACTCACCTCTGGCGCCCCACCTTCCACTGGCATCCCCAGATCCAGGCTCCTTACAGTCCCCCTCCCACACCCAGCCTTTCTCCCCAAATCCCCTTCCTCCACTGTCACCTGTCTAATTCCAACTCACCCTTGAGCCCTCTGCTCTGTAGCACCTCCTCCAGGAAGGCTTTCCTGAGTAGCAGGTGAGGCTAGGAGGCCCTCCTCAGGATCTTCACAACCTCTAGGCTTATCCCACTCTCAACTCTGGGTCTACCTGCTGTCCTGCTCCCCACTCCCCTACTCCTCTAGCCCAGGGGCTCCTCAAGGGCAGGGGTAGCCTGAGGCAGCCCAGAGCCCGGGCTGGAGGCTCCCACAAGAGGTACCTGGGTGCGGGATCATGGCTGCACCATCCCCAGCAGCGTGGCAGTGGGGCGGGATCCAGGGAGGTGTAGGACCCCAAAGCTGGCCTGCGGAGCCATGAGCTGGCCTCCCAGATGAACTCTTACTCATCTCTCTTTCTAACTGTATGTCCTAAATCACTAGCTTTTACACCACCAAAAGGATGGTGGAGTTGGGGACAATTCCGGGAAACCTAAACTCTGGCCACGGAATTCAGAGATTCAGGAGGGACTGGCGCCTGGCCCTCTGCCCCAACTCATCCAAGGCATCTTAATGGATGAAGGTCGCCATCAGAGCCCGTCGGACACTGCCCTCATAGCCTCAGCAAGCTGTCCCTCCCCCTCCCCACTGCTGAGGCCACTTGACCACACTGGCAGGCTCACTGCCTGAGCCCTGGATCAGCCCTGACGTGTAGGAGCAGACTGGATGGCTCCGGCCCAACCCCTGAGACTCCTTACCAATGTCTGCACCTTAAGCTTTATCCTCTGTGCCAGAGCATCTTGTATTTGCTGTCATATCTGGAGCGTGATGGGTTCTGGGAGGGAAATAGGGTGGGGCATATAATGAAAGGGATGTCCTCTCTATTTGGTCAGGTGAGAAATCACTTCACCATGCCTCACCTCCGAATACCATCGAATGAGGGTTAGGGTTTCAATATATGAATTTGAAAGGTACAGGGGGACAGAAACATTCAGTCCACAGCAAGATATTTGATGGAACAAGAAATGCCAAGCCAGGATCCTGATATAAACTGGTTTCAATGAGCTATGTTACTCTAGACAAATAAAGAACTGGAGACACCACTCCCCTATGAAAACGAGACTTCTTGTAAATACATGTGGTTAGAGGGGTGCCTGGGTGGCTCAGTCAGTTGGGCATCTGACTTCGACTCAGGTCATGATCTCACGGTTCATGAATTCAAGCCCCGCGTCCAGCTCTGAGCTGTCGGCACAGCCCACAATATTGGGCTAAATGAGAAGGGAGGCCTGTGGGAAGGCCAGGAGAGGCAGCTGTTGAAAGGAATTAGATGTCTTTGCTTTGGGCATGCCTAGTCTCTCAATCCAACATTGAACCTCCCCACTTTTTCCAGTTTATGCTCAAGCTCCTTGGACCTTCTGAACTCATATATGAAGACAGTCATCACCTCCTACTTGCTCACCATGTTTCTGCCATGTTGGCATTCTTTCATAGACCACGATTCTACTGGGGGCCTTGTCACATGCTGCTCCCTTTGACAAGAATGTGCGCTATTACATACGATTCTTTCCGTTGCAAAGGACAGAAACCTGACTCGATCTGATTTAAATAAATAAAAAGTGAAATATAAGCAGGAAGTGGGGGGGGGGGAGTTTAACTGGTTCTGTCACTTGAAGAGTCTGATTCAGGTACAGCGGGATCCAGGGAGTCAAATGATATTGTCAGGACCTTCTCTTTCCCTCTCTTCACTGGGTTTCCTGTTGCTGCATTGGCTTCACTTTCAGCAGGGTTCTACCCTCCAGGTGGGAGATGGCCACAGGTAGCTCCAAACTTATATCATGCAAGTTTTGTTTCTTTTTCATTTTTTTTAACGTTTGTTTTTGAAGGAGGGAGAGACAGAGTGTGAGCGGGGGAGGGGCAGAGAGAGAGAGGGAGACACAGAATCCCAAGCAGGCTCCAGGCTCTGAGCCATCAGCACAGAGCCCGATGCGGGGCTCCAACCCAAGAACCGTGAGATCATGACCTGGGCCGAAGTTGGACGCTTAACCGACTGAGCCACCCAGGCGCCCCTCATGCAGGTTTATCACACTTCTCTGTTGATAGTTTAAACAAAAGTTTCTGGTATTTTCTCTTGCTGGCCTGGCTTGAATCATTTGCCCACCTCTGAACCAGGAGTGACCAGGAGTGGAATTCACTAGTTAGCCAGGCCTGCATGGAGGGCTAACTGTGGAACAAGAGCTTGGGGTCAGCCCCACTTATGTGGACTGAAAGCAAAGGGGGGCATTGTTGCCCTCCCCTCAAAATTAGGGGTGTGTTAAGTGAAGAAGAGACAAAAGATGCTGACAAGGGAGAGTAAAAAATAAAAAAAATAAGAAACTAGGTGCCCCCGGCTTTTATTCTCCATTCCCATGACTGATTTCTGCTCATTGCCTCAGGTCTCAGCTTACATGACACTTATTCATGGAGGACCTCTCTGACTTACGATCGAAACCAGGACCCTTCAATCTTTTTCTTTTCCATTTTAGGTCTTACTACAGTAATAGCTAACATACATTGAGCACTTGCTATGTATCAGCTACTGTTCTGGGTCTTTTGCATTTATTAACACATTTAATTTCAGGAGAATCCTAATAGGTAGTTACTTTATGAGCTCAGTTTTCTAGATGAGGAATTGAGGGCCAGTAAGGTCAGGCAATTTGCCCGAGGTGTCGCAGCCAGGATGTGGCCGGGCCAGGATTGGAACCCGGGAGGCGCTTTTCAGAGCCCACCCTCTAAAGAGGCTACCCAACCTTCTTACCATAATCATGCAACTATCACACAACAATCCCGCAGCTTACTTGTACTTACATTGGTGTGATTATTTGCCCAATGTCTTTGTCATCATAATCATAGAAGCACCAAGCCAAGCCCGGCCAGCACCTCCTCTACCAGAGTGTGAACACCACGGAAGCAGGTACCTTGTCCGTTTCAACCATTGCGAGGTCCCCAGTGCCCATGACAACGCACAGAATAGGACCCGGTGTCCTCACTTGTCCAATGGGAAGAATGAGGCTGCCCCACTCAGTCTTCCACGGGTGGGTGATTTGGAGAGCCAAATACAAAACATGGCCCCATATCCCCCTCCGCCCTGCCCTGTTTCCTTGCCCATCCCCTCCTACCTCCCTTCCTCCCTCTCTCTCTGTCCCTCCCTGATATCACTGTTCTCACTGTCTCCTGTTCTGCAGCCTGTATCCCATACTATCTCCTCTCTCCCCACCCCCACTCCCAGCTAATTAAATGATACCGTGGAACATGTTTCATTTGCATTTGGCTCAGAGGCCTTGGTGCCGCTGGCTGCATGTTCATTAAACGGCGCTGTGTAGAGGGATGTAATGAACTAGTTTTATTACAATCGTCATCTGCCCATCCTAGGAGGCGATTATGTATTCGTCGGGAAGAAACAGAGCAACGAACCTCAGCTACTAGCGCCTGGGGTTTAGGGGTGAGTAGTGGGAGCGGAGCCCGGTTCTGACTCGGGGAGGGCGGTAGGGGAAGGGAAGGTGAGGCGGGTGCTGACATTGTCCCCTTTATTACAAGCATGCCCCTAAGTGGGAGTGTCAGAAATCCCACTGGCTTTGACCAGGGTCCAAAACTCCTAGGCGTGGTCATCGCAAGGGGTGCCCACATTCATCCCTGTACCAGGAACCATCTGCAGACCAGCTCTGGCCTGGCACCCGAGGACCGCTATTTTATTACCTGTGATCGTGATGACAAAGAAATCCTTTGAAAAGCATCATGGGAAAGCATTCCAATGAGCGCCGGTCCATCGTGTCTCTCCTCACCGCGTCACAGATGAGCGGTATTATAGCAACAACAGCAGCATTAACCAGGCGGAGCCGGGCACCGGACTGGCTGTTTCACCTGGATTATTTCACTTACCCCTCGCAGCAACCGGATGAATCAGTTATCATTATCTCCGTTTTATATGTGAGAAAACTGAGGCCCAGAAAGCTGGTATTTCCAAGGCCACGCAGACGGGACACAGCGGATTCAGAGCTTGAACCCGGGTCTTCCCACACCAAACCCTCCCTCCTGCTCTCTGCCACCTGCAGTTTAGAAGGACAGCCCGTATAATAGAGGAGGGCTGCATTTTATTTCAGTGATGCTACAACAGTGATCCGAACGCTCGAATATCAGAGCGGTGATTGGCGGTTTCGGCCGAAGGCTGATCTTCCTCTCCAGGTTAACTTGGGTCAGGCTTTGAGAGCATCTGGGTTGAGGCAACGAGCGTGTGCCTGTGCATGAGGGTCGTGTGGGGCCAGGAGGCCACACACGTACGTGGGGGAGGGAGGAGCCAGTCTTGGGATCTGATCACCTCAGGCAAAGAGCAGCTGGGCTGGAATCGACTGAAGCCGTGGCTCTGCCTAAAACTTGCCGAGGGACATTCAGGGATGCTAATGCACAGCAAATAGTTACTGAGCCCCTGCTACATGCCAGGCACTGCTCTGGGTTTGGGGATACAGCGGTGCCTAAAACCGACAAACGATCTCTCCCTCAGGTAAGTGACAGTCAGGGTGGACACAGGACGTGCTACGCCTCCTCGGGCTCAGTTTACCCATCTGTACAGAGGGCAGGCTGGGGTCTCTGCAGCACAGTCACAAGCTCAGATACCGCCAGGGGCCGAGTAAGTGACATGCGTGACAGTGGGAATGATGAAGAGCCGGGTCCGTGACCAGGGGCTGCTGCTCACTGGGTGAAACGCAGGCCCAGGATGTTGGCTTCTCTGATGTTATTTTTATGTGAAATCGTTAGATTCTTTACTTTTATAAAACAAAAAGAAAATAAAACCTACCTCGTAGGCAAAAGCCCCACCTGTCTGTGGGTGGGTGGGTCTGGCCTGCAATGATCATCCATCAGTGACAAACGTGGAGGGTCCTGCAGCAAACCTGGAGCACAGTAGAGAGTGACAGTCATAAGCCTACCCCACTTTAAGCGGCTCCAAATGGGGCTGATAGAGTCCAAGTTCCAGAAAAGATGGGGCAGGGGCAGCTTGGGGCAGGGAGGGGTGACACAGCCCGGGAGCCCCTTGCCCTGTGCCCAGGCTGCTGTGGGGTGGGGGGCGGAGAGGCAGGGAGAGGCCTCCTTGTGAGAGGTGGCCCTCCACCCCTAAGTCAGGGGCCAGGAGGTGTGTGTGTGTGTGTGTGTGTGTGTGTGAGAGAGAGAGAGAGAGATGGTGTTGGGTCAGAAGTTGGAGCAGGAGGAGGGCAGGGCGGACCCAGAGGAAACCATGAACTCTGTTAGCAGACCCCAGGGTCACAAAGGCTGCATGCAGAGGTCTGGAGGGGCCAGGAACAAACAACCATAACGAAGCTGACCATCGGGGCCTCCTGGGCTCCGCCCCATTCTTGCCAGTTACGTGTGTTATCTCAGGGACCCCCCCCCCACGACCACCCTGTGAGGAAGCTACAGTTATCACCCCACTTCACAGATAGCAGATCAAGGCACAGAAAGCTTAGGTTTCTTCTTCAGGTCGTGACACGGGTGCCACCCGGTCAGCGACAGAATCCAGCAGTCGGCTCCCGCGTCCGCAGCTCGCACCTGACTCTCCTTCAAGCTTCGAAACCGTGGTTCCACATAGTCACAGCTGTCCTCCGCGGAGGACCCACTACGTGTCGGGCACCGTGAGGAGGCTTTAGTCCCCAGGCTGAGCCCTCACCACAACCCGAATAAGGGAGGGACCACTGCTCCCACTTGACAGGTGAGAAGCCAGAGGCTCGGGGGACCCAGGGATTTGCTGCTGGGGTTGGTGCAGAGCCAGCCCTGGGTTTCAGATGCTCATGGGTTCTGGCAGGTTCTGGACTGCAGAGCCCTGTTTCTCCAGAATGGTCGTGCGGGGGCTGTTCCTCCGCTGCTGGTCAGGCTATGGAGGAAGCCGTGGAGCTCACTGGGGTGCTCAGGCCCAGTCTCGACTCTTCCCACTCCCTCCCTGCAAGGTTCCGAGCCCAGCCCTGCCCCCTAACCCGCCCGATCCTGGGACAGCTGCCCAGCCAGAGCCCCCGCCGGTCCCTCCCGCCTTCAGAGAAATCAGACACATTAAAGAATTCTGATGCCCCCTGAGATCAAGCAGAACGTTGGCCTCCAGAGACCCCTTTCCTGCCAGCTGCAGCGGAGGCTAAACCCGCAAGAGGCATGAGACCCACAACCCCTGGGAGCAGAAGCGCCGGTGAAGGGCAGAGGACTTGGAGGAAACCCAGGAGGGAGACCTAGAGGAGGTGAAACAGTCAGGGGAGACTCAACGGGGCCGGAGGGAAGAACTCACACTGGTTACCGTAACTGAACGGAAGGGTCCCTTTTCTGGGACTTCTCATCTAAGCCTCCTCACTTTGTAGAACAGATGTCACAGTTCCCATTTTGCAGATGAGGAAATCGAGGCCCACAGAGGTTAAATGATCTGCCAGAGGTTACCCAGTGTGTCCACAGTGGGGCAGGGATTCAAACCCGGTGACCCCTAAGTCCCTCTGCTTCCCCCAACCACCATCTAGGTCTGCTCTTCACTGCGTGGGGCTCCCCTTGGCTCCCCTACCTCTGTCGCCGCCCCAAAGCCACCGGGCCGCCCCTGGGAGAGGGAAGCCTCAGTAAATCCCAGCCTTCAGTGAGGAGGGGTCAAGAAGATCCTTCATGAGAAGCAAACACTTCCCGGCACAGTAAATCACCCGGCCCTGCAGCCACCCTCCCTGCCCAGGAAGTTTGTAAATCAAACCTTAGACCTGGATTTGCAGCCTGTGCTGCAGGGAAGTGAGGCAGGAAGCAGGGGGAGAAACGCAAGGAGAAGAGCAGAGCCCCTAGTCAGGCCCTGGGGGGCTTGTGGGATGGAGGGGGGCACAGGGTGGCCATTGAGGGACTACTGCCCCCACGTGTCCCCCAGGGGGATGGACCGGACCTTCCTGGGACCCCTGTCAGCCCCGACATTCTGCGGGTCCCTGACCCCATGTCGGGAGCCGCTGGAGCAAAGGGTCTGGGCTCAGGGATGAGGCTGGGCAGGGGGCTTGGGGTCGGCAGCATCTCTGAGCTAAGCCCTGGGTGGGGGCGATTGGTGGGGAAGAGGGGGCTGGGGGCCACAGGGGACACGCCCGGGGTGGGGGTGTCCGGCCGGGGTCCTGGGCCAGGGCAGCAGGGACGAAGCCAGAGGGACAGGACGCCACCCTGGGCTGGGAGGCAGAGCCTGGGTCGGTTCTGGTTCTGCAGCTCACCGGCTGTGTGACCTTGGGGAAGTCACAAGGCCTCTCTGGTCTCTCTCAGCTGCCTCATCTGCACAGTGGAGATGATTATTCCTGCTCTGGATGGGG
>NW_026059057.1:0-12233 GCF_023721935.1 Panthera uncia | reverse complement strand
GCCGCCGAGCCGCGCGCGCCCCCTCCCGGCCGCCGGCCGCCTCAGCCTCGGGTGTGGGCGGGCTGGAACCTGCCCTCCGCCCGCCCGAGCGCTCAGAGGCTGCGCTCACAGGAGAGAAGCGGACGGTGCCGCTGCTGCTGTCGCTATTACTATTACCATTTTCTCGGTGACAGCCCCGGTGTCGGTCGGCCCGGACGCCTCTGAGCGGGGGCCCAAACAGGCCGTGGGGAGGACGATAGCTGCCGGTCCTCCCCGGGAGCAGCAATCTCCCTTTTAGAGCTTCGTCCCGGGAAAACCCGGGGCTACTTAAGGATTGTTGACAGGCTGGACGCGACTGGGCGGCACCGGCCCGGTGGGATAAAGGACGTCCCGTCGCTTGCGGTGGCGTGCTGCAGCCGGTAAGCCGGTGTGGGAGAGTTTGCAATATATCAAGAAAAAATGTGAACTGCATCATCCCAATTTTCTGAATACAAAAAATATTAGACATATCTCTCGATGGTGGAATTACTGAAGATACTTGTAATATTTCCTCATAATCAGTATGTATTTAATCACCATGAATTATCTTTTTTTTCCCCGCTTGGCGCCCCCCCCCCACTTATTTTTTTAAGGAAATGTATAGTCATATTCTTCAGTCTTGATCCTCATTATAATTAATGCCCACCCGTCCGGAGCGCAGAGACCGAGAGTTGGTATCGGTGTGTGACCCCTGAGGATTTCCCGGTCTAACACTCGAGGGAACGACTCTTTTCACAGCAACGTAAGGATTCTCCTCCTGGTAGGTGGCGCTGTCCTTCCCAGGTGGGACAGCCTGTCACTGAGCCAGTCTCAGCCTCCTGCCCGCACTCCCCATTTCCCCTGTGTCTCCTCTCCCCCAGGCGGTGGTGGAGAGCGCTGGGACAGTGCACAGTTTGGACACTTCCAGCCCGTTCCCCTCATGGTGACTGTGGGCTTTATACGACGATGCTGGCCTGCTGGCCGTGTCCCTCCTCTGCATAAATCCTTCCCCTGCCCCCGGCTCCCGATGAGGAGCCTGGAATCCTCCCTGTGGCCTTCGGGTCCTCAGATCCTGAGCCACTGCCCACCATTCCCACCTGGCTGGCCTTCTTGCCCTGCTCCGTCCTGGCCCGCTGGCTCCCTCCATGGGGCTTCCTCAGGCTTCCCTCCCTGAGCAGTGTGGGCTCGCGCCCCTGTCATATCCCCCCCCCCCCCGCCCCCCGTCACATCCGAGGGGCACCGGGCCTACTCCTGGTCCGGCCTCAGCCCCAGTTTTCACGGACTCATTGTCAGGGAGTTCTGAGTTTCCCGTCAAACTCAGGGAGGCCCAGAGTGTGACCCGTTCACCACTGGATCCCAGGGCCGGACATTAAGGTCCTCAAGAAGTGAAGGGTCAAGAAAGTGGCAGGAGGGAGAAGCAAGGGGAGAAGGTCAGGGGGCGGGAACAGGACGGGGAGAGGGTGAAGCTGGTGTTGCCCATGCTGCTCCTGTGCGAATTTGAAAGGTTTCAAAGTAAATACTCGAAGACGACCTTGACAGGGCTGGACCGGGTGTGTGGGCTCCCGGCTGGGCTGGGCGGTGGCTTCCCACCCGTGGGACCAACTACCCTGCCCACAGATGACCGGCACCCAGCACGACGGGCCACAAGGGGGAGGCGCACTCAGGAGTCCACCAGGCCCCACTCACCGGGGACCCCTTAGCACCTGGCCCTGCCCGCGACGTCCAAGGCAGTGGCAGGAGGGCTGACGGGGACACACCAGCGCCCGGGGAGTGGATGCCTACCGGCAACCCTGCCCGGTGCAGGGCCGGGTCCGTCCTCTCTGTCGTCCGGGTGGGTACAGCGGCGGAGCAGACTAAGCCACACCTTGCCTGCCCCCTCTCCTCACACCCCCTGCCCGCCCTGCTTCCCAGATGCTACTCCCGCCCCCCCCCCCAACGCCTCTGGTGTCCTTGTGACCTCACACACCCAGGGGATGACGCGTAACCTCAGAAAAGAAAAACCGTGGTGAGGAACGGAGATCTATTTAGACACAGAGCCAAGACAAAGGAACTTTAAAAACGACGCTTCCAGAACATGAATGTTACAAACAACCAGCTGTAAAAGGAGGGGAGCGAAATGGAGGTGCGCAAGGGGACTCGCGGAGTAACTCACTTTTCCTCGGAGGGGTCTGCAGACCCAGGTTACGTTTGGGAAAATGAGGTTTAAAAACATAAGGCCTCTAGACTCAACTCTTTAGAAATGATCTGTGTCCTTTTCCCAATGGCAGTTTTCAAAAAAATGACCACGTGTGGGGAAGCAACGCGAGGCCGAAGCCTTTCCTGTCGGGGGGGGGGGCCTCCGGGGAACCCTGACTTCTGCTTGCAGGGGGGTACCCGTACGTTCCTTCACTTCCTCCTCCAGGGGGTGCGGCACCCAAGGTGCCGGGGGAGGGGCTGAGGTCCCCGGGAATCTGAGCTCCGAAACACCCAGAAGGAACACAATGCGGCCGTCATACTCTTCTGTCGGGGTCCCCCCCCACCATCCCCCAGGCCCACCCCTTCCTCAGCAGAACCCTGGGTAGCCATGAACACAGGTCCCCCATGCGGGGTGGAGGAAAGCTGTCAGTCCGTGTGGCTCCCTGGAAGAGGCTAGCCTCCTGATGGTCCAGGAGCAGGCTGAGGCCTTCTGGGAACAAGTCCTGGAGGGACGGTCAGGAAGGGGCTGGATGGGCTTCCCTGGGGCTCAGAGCAGGGGGTCCCACTGCTCCCTTTCAGGCCAAGAGCAGCAGGAAGGAGAACGCTCAAAGACCCCACCTAGTCATTGGTGGTTCCCCAGGCTGAGGGGCCAGGGGGTCTGGGAGACTGCCCAGGCCAGGCAGCCCCTGGGGAAGGACCAGGTGAGGGCTGGTGGGGTCCCAGTTGAGTCTCAAAGGACCCGAAATCATGGAGGGTTTTAAAACCTGTCCATAATGGGACCTGGCTTATAGCTTCTTTTATTCTTTTT
The DNA here is from genome assembly GCF_023721935.1 of Panthera uncia. Classification (NCBI taxonomy): domain Eukaryota; kingdom Metazoa; phylum Chordata; class Mammalia; order Carnivora; family Felidae; genus Panthera; species Panthera uncia. Next base: position 9,253 of record NW_026059057.1, on the reverse strand, counting down.
GGGTTTCTTTCTGCTTACAAAAGTAATGTATGCTTGATTTGAAAAAAATTACATGGTGTTTGAGAATGAAAATCAGTTGGCAACTGGGTCCCAGGCAGAGGTCACAGCCAAGTTCACTGACCCAGTAAGGGCGCACCCGCGCTTGTCAGGGTTACAGGACCGTGCCGGGCACGATGGCGTCTGCGGTGGACTCCTCCCCGGCCACCTCCGTGCTGGGGGCAGGTTGCCCTGCCAACCTTCCAGCTTCTTTTCCATCTAGAAGACATAGAGTGAGTCAGGCTGGTGTCACAGGATAAGGGAGGGGACAACCCAGAGCCTGAATCTCTCAGCCCAGCCAGGGGATGTTCTGGAGGTGCCACTGGCTGACTTACAGAAATCATTGCTGATTCCAGAGACATGCTCCCCAAGGCCACCAGCCCAGGGCCACAAAGGCCCTTAGAGTCATTTCCAGGGAACTTCGGGCCAAATCAGGGCTGAGCTCCAGGAACCCACTACTGTCCCCACCGCCCAGCCTGGGATGGGCTAAGAGCTGGAGAAGTCTGTGGCCCAGGTGTAGAAAACACAGGGTGGCAGGTTGAGGGGGTTGTTCACTGTCCAAGAGTGTCTGCCTAGGGGAGCCTGAGACATAGCCCTTGCTCTGCTATCCAGCCCTCCATCTGAGGAAGGGTGGCTTTGTTCTAACTGTCACCAAGGGGCCGTGTGGGCTGGGGACCACATGGTCCCAGAGCCCAGGCAGATCTGAGGAGTGGGCAGGGGTCTCATATGGGTGTAAGGGACCACCCAGCTCAGTGACAGGCTCTGAGCCAGATTCTCCCTGCTCATCCTCTGCAGTGACCAGCTTGTGGCCTCAAGATTTAGCTCCCTAAGCCCTGCCTCTTCACAGGTCATGGGGATGGCACTCTCCACCCCCTGGAGAGCAGATAGACATGGGGGGGCCCTTGGGGCAGGACTGGCTGGTGGAAACACGCAAGGGTGAGCTGGACACGCCACAGAGGGGCCTCCAAGCTCCGGGGGGTGGGGTCCCCTAACTCCTGAGTTCAGCTTCCGTCCAGCAGGCGATGCGAGCTGAGGTGTCCCTTGGGTCCCCTGAAACTCCAGGCCTGTTGCGGGGGATGCCCCTGTCACAGGTGCACTGGCATCTCAGCTCCAGGGGAAGCAGTGGGGTCCCTCCCCTATGCATTTGGGCCACTCATTCCTAAATTTCCATCAGTGAGTGGGGTTCCCTGCACTGCCCAGCTAGCCAGGAGCCTCCTCCCCTTCCCAGGGCTGGCTGACAGGCCAAAGACCTGGGTGTGCTCCGGGGCAGGGGGTGGCACCTGTTCATAGGCAGCAAGTGGAGGCCAGCCACTGTGGCTCATCCCCGTCTTCTCCGGACACAGCAGACCACCCTCCAGTTGGCCCCGGCTCATCTCTTCCCCAGCCACTGGGCAACCCTTCCCTTGAGCGTCTCTCAGGATTCCACGCTCAGAGAAGACACCCACGTTCCAGGGTCACCTGTACTAAGCTGGGTGGGCGGTGGGGGTTCTGCCCGGGGCCTCAAATAGACTCTGGCACAGAAACGTGTGCCCCCAGCCCCCCAGACACAAACACCTAAGAGCAGATATGGACAGAAATAGGCCCACGACACAGACACACAAGGACGCACACAAACATACCCGGAGGGACACACAAATTTACCCTCCCAGGCAAATCCACACATACGCAGAACCTTAGACAAGCACAACGTGCATGGACGTCCACATACATGCAAGATTCACACAGAGACATGGACAGGACACACACAGATGCACAGAAACGTGCACGCTCTCCAGAGCCAGCCACGCCCAGCTGTCCCCCAGGCTCCCAGGTGGTCAGGGGACTTCCGGCCCCGGGGAGGTCTTGCTCACTCTGAGCTCGGGACCAGGGCCTCACCTGTGTCCAGCTTGCTGCGTTTCTGCTCAGGCTCCTGGGGGGGCGCCTCAATGGCCCTCTGAGCCTCAGGATGGATCTTGAGGAGGGCTTTAGCGAGAGTGGCGGGGCCCGGCACCCCCAGGGACATGATGCAGTGGACTCCTTTGCGCTTGGCCCCTGCCACCTTGGCACTGTCCTTAGAGGCTGTCAGCAGGACCAGTTTGGAGAACTTCCTGGGCTTCCTGGGGGCCGCGGGGACGACATCGGTCCCTGGCTCAGAGGACTCGGGGGACGGCTCCTGGCCAGCCTTCACACTCTCACCCTCCTGCTCGCTGGGCTCGGGAAGGGGCATCCTGGGACGATGGTCGGTCCCCCAGGCCACACTCAGGCCCCAGCAGACGGATTTCTCCTCTTCCTCCTCCTCCCGGGTAGGGAACCTGGCAGTCCAGGGGCTCCGTCCTAAGGAAGGAGGCAAAATCCATCAGTGGAGGCACCCCTGGGCCGGGGGCTCAGGAAAATGGATCTGGGGTGGAGGTCAAGGCAGACGGGGCTGCCTCGGGGCCCCCGGGGCTGAAAAGCTGGGGAGGGGCCCGCACGGAGCTGGAGAACCTGGGCCTCTTCCTCTCTTGGGCAGCCTTGGGTCTGTCACCTCGCCTACCCAAACTCCACTTTCCCATCTGAAAAATGTGCCAAATGCAGGGCTCTCGGGGCCTGTCGGGACCCCTGAGGCACAGAGTACCGTGAGCTCGTACGAACAGAGGCCCGTGGGTGCTGAGCAGGCTGTGATGTGGTTTCACGGGTGTCCCCATTTCACTTGGCCCCGTGTTATGAAAGTCGATCATTCTTATTGACCCGATTTACAGATGAGGACACTGAGGCATTCCAGGACGGCCAACACGGCCATGACGTGCAGAGCCGGGAGTCTGGTCGAGGCGGATCCGGAGCCCGTCCCCACACAGTACCTGCTGTGCCTCAGCCAGGGTAACATCCCGGCCTTCCTGAGCACCAAGCATCGGAGGCCAGCACTTGGGACATGGGCTCGGGTCACAGACCCTCTCAGAATGCCTGGTGGCCCTCATCCTGACACTGTGTCCCAGGGATCCGTCCCCCATCCCGGGCGGGAGGCCCTGGACCACCCGGCACTCAGGAGATGCCAGGGCCCCAGGAGGGCAGCGACCTTGCGCCTGAGCCGGTGGTGGTGCTGCCTCAGTTGTAGGGGGGACAGGGCTGCAGAGGCGTCTGCGGAATCCACAGTCACTGAGGGCTCCCCAGACTCCGGCTGGAGAAGCAGAAAAGACGTATCACAGGGGCCGACAGCAGGGCAGGGCTGGCCTGGAAACAGGGCCCCGGGGCATCAGCTCAGGTGCAGTGGCCGTTTTGTCTGATGGGGCGACCGCGTGGGCAGATGGCGGGGTCTTTCTCCATTTACAGTGTTAGCACAGAAAGAAGACCGCATCCTTAGCAGACATCTCACCTCCCCATCTCAGGACCCAGGCGATGGCAAGGATCACAGACAGCTCCCTGCCCACGCCCCTGGCCCGCCCTGTTTATCCCACCAGGGTTGCAGTTCTGTTTCCTGGGACCCCTCCCAATACATATGACCCGACGGCGCCAGGGCCAGTATTCCAAAGTGTCCCAAGACCCCATCCATGAGAGGAGTCAGAGGTGTGATGCCAAAGAGGGGTTGGGGTGCCTTGCTCCCTACAAGTTCCATCCCGGTCCCTCAGGGCAATCTGCCTGGTAACGGGTCACCTGACCACAGGCACCCCTGGGATCAGTGTCTGCTTCTCCCTCCTGCCCCCGGTTCAGCCCTGGGATGTGCCAGCCTCCGCTCCTCCAGTGCAGTCCTGCCCCTGCCCTGCCCCTGCCCTGCCCGTGCTGTCCCACAGGGTGACACGGCAGTCCTGGAGGAACGTGGGGACCGGCTTCAGAAAGGGCACCACCAACGCCTCCCCTGGGAGGGCAGCTCTGGCAGAGAAAGGTCGCGGGGGAAGCCCCGCCACAGGAGCTCCTGTCCCCACACACTGATTGGTTTCAGGGCGCGTCCCTCTGGAGCCAGCCCACCTCTGTGGTTCGCCGGCTCTCCCTGGTGTGCAGTTGAAACCCCACAGGGGTGGACCCCTTCCTCACAGCATATACAAAAATTAACCCTAAAATACTCTTAAAAAAAAAAAAAAGGATAGAAGGGGCACCTGGGTGGCTCAGTACGTTGAGCATCTGACTTCTTGATTTCTTGATTTCTCAGGTCATGATCTCACAGTTCATGGGATTGAGCCCGGAGTCAGGCTCTGTGCTGTCTGCATGGGATCCTCTCTCTCCCTCTCTCTGTCCCTCCCTTGCTCTCTCTCTCTCTCTCAAAATAAACAAATAAACTTAAAAAAAAATACAACAAACAGATAAAATGGACTTCATCAAAATGTAAAACTTTCGTGCCTTACAGGACGCCATCAAGGAAGTTGGACGACCACCCAGAGAGGGGGAAAGAATTGTTGCAAATCACATCTCTGCTGAAGGAACTGTATCCAGAATTTACAAAGAACTCTTACAACTCAGTAGCAAAAAGGCAAATAACCCAATTTAAAGATGGGCAAAGGCTCTGAATAAGCCTTTCTCCAAAGAAGAGAGGCAAATGGCGAGTAAGCCTGTGAGATGCTCGGCGTCACTGGTCAGGAGGGAAACACGGAACGAATCCACCACGGGATACTCCTTTCCACCACTAGGATGGAAAAAATAGAAGGCACACACACAAAGCAGGCCATGACACGTGTGGGTGAGCAGGGGGAGAAACCGGGAGCCCCCTCCACCGCTGGCGGGGACGCCACCAGCAGAGCCAGGTGGGCATTCTGGCACCTCCTCCAAAGGTTAAGCACAGAGTTCCCACGTGACCTGGGAACTCTGGGAGTTCCACGAGAAGGAAGTACGTGCCCGAGGGAAGTGGAGACAAATGTCCGCATAAAAACTCGTACTGAACGTTCACAGCAGTGTTATTCATACGCATCAAGAAGTGGAAACAAACACCCATCAACAGATGAATGGAGAAATAAAACATGGCATCTGCATACAAAGGATATTATTTGTCAATTTACAAAACGTGTTACGGGGGCGCCTGGGTGGCTCAGTCGGTTAAGCGGCCGACTTCGGCTCAGGTCACGATCTCGCGGTTCATGAGTTCAAGCCCCAGGTCGGGCTCTGTGCTGACAGCTCAGAACCTGGAGCCTGTTTCAGATTCTGTGTCTCCCTCTCTCTCTGACCCTCCCTCGTTCATGCTCTGTCTCTCTCTGTCTCAAAAATAAATAAACGTTAAAAAAAAATTTTTTTTAAAGTTTAAAAAAAACAAAAATGAATTTTAAAAAATGTAAAAAAAAAAAAAAAAAAAAGAGTGGGATGCTTAACAGACTGAGCCATCCAGGCCCCCCAAGCATCTGACTCTTGATCTCAGCGCAGGTCTTCTGTTTTTTGGGGTTTTTTTTGTTTATTTATTTATTTATTTTTATTTTTTTTTTTTAACATTTATTTATTTCTGAGACAGAGAGAGAGCATGAACAGGGGAGGGTCAGAGAAAGAGGGAGACACAGAAACTGAAACAGGCTCCAGGCTCTGAGCTGTCAGCACAGAGCCGGATGCGGGGCACGAACCCACGGACCGCGAGATCATGACCTGAGCCGAAGTCGGACGCTCAACCGACCGAGCCACCCAGGCGCCCCAATGTTTATTTATTTTTTAGAGAGACAGGCTGTGAGCAGGGTAGGGGCAGCGAGAGAGGGAAACAGAGAATCTGAAGCAGGTTCCACACTGCCAGCAGAGAGCCCAGTGCGGGGCTCAACGTCACAAACTGTGAGATCATGACCTGAGTCAAAGTCGGTCGCTCAACCGACTGAGCCACCCAGGTGCCCCCCAGCTCAGGTCTTGATCTCAAGGTCATGAGTTCAAGCCCTGCATTGGGCTCCATGTGGGGAGCCTAAGTAAAAAATTTTAAATGAATTTAAATTAAAAAATAAAATAAAATAAAATGACCTCGCGACTAGAAAATCTATAGAGTAGAAAAATCCATCCACGGACACAGATGTGTGGTGGGCTAGGGGTGGGAAGGAGGACAGTGAGAGAATGAGGAGGCGTTGTTTGCTGGTGGGGATGGTCTCTGGGGTGATGGAAATGTTCTAAAATGGACTGTGGCCATGGTTAAACAACTTTCTGAATACACTAAAAGCCACTGAATTGTACACTATGAGCGAGTGAACTGCATCGTATATGAACGATCTCCTAAAAATGTTATCTATTAGGAAAAAGGGAAATTAAGTCTACAACCAGCAGTGCCCCAGCTTCACTATACCTAAGAAGCGCCTGGGGTTCTTGTGACAAACCCACAGTCCTGGATCCCAACCCCCACTCAAGGGGGCTGGAGGGGGGCCCGAGAATCTACACTTTTTACCAGTACCCCATTTGTCTTTCATACTTGGAGAGACATGGACCACAAAGGTGCCACGGGCCTTTCACTTCAGAAGTCTGTAATTTCTAGTTCATAGGTTGAACTGGTGTTCAGTGTCTCCATGAACAGGGGTGGTCATGTCCTGCCGGCTGGATCGGCCTCTTTTCTGGAGTCATCCTTAACCTTCTAGCAATTTCTTTTCTCGATGTGGAGGGAAGACTAGAGCGGCAGCTATTTTAAGCCTAACATATATTTTTTGAAAGTTAAATTTCACTCCATGAAAGTTCACTGAAGCAACAGCATTTTTAAAAGTGAAGCAGAAATGAGTTAAAAAAGAGCAAAGGACTTAATAGTTCACTCACTTTACACCCTCCAAGTCTGAAATCTGGTGGTTTGATATTGTCATTGGCCTCCAGTCACTCGCTCATCCTAACCCGCTGTCATGACATTGGTCTGCACGAGGAGACCCAGAACCCATGTCAGACTTCTGACCTCCGAACAGTAAGACTGTTACAAAGCTGTGTTGTTTAAAGCCACTAGATCTGTTGTAATTTGTTACGAAAGCAATAGGTAACCAATACAAGGTCCAATCCCTTGTTCCCGAGGTTCTGAAAGGCACCAGACGAACACTGCCCAGCAACTGATGGGGGCTCAACCAGGACTCAATAGAATTACCTCCACGCGTGTGGGAGAAAAATACCATCAACCTCGGACAAATCCCTTCCCGCTCCGGGCTGCTTTCACCTGTGCGCTGGGAATAGTGGCAAATTTAGCAGAGGTTCTAAAGAGCAGGTAGGCAAGGCTAAGCTGTTTTCAAAAGTCCGGGTGATGCTGACCGCTTGCACCCTGGGGCTCATGGGGGACTGCGATTGGGTGCTGGTAGCATGAAGGGCCCACATGGGTGTGCAAGTACACATCCTGACAGGGAGATTTCCAAGGCAGCAGCGATCCAAAAAGACCGAGGACTGCTACCGTGGATACACAGGGAAGGGCTTCCCCATGGTGGCAATTTCAGGCAATGACGCCTCCTCCCCCTAATCGCCATGGCTCGGAATCTTACTTTTACTTCTCCTTACACACTGTAATTTGTCGTCAGACCTGTCTCTGCTGCACCCAAATAGCCCCTCCTCCCCTCCCCTCCCATTATTACAACCACCCCCTCTCTGAGCCCCGCGGGGTGTCTACCCCCCCCTCAATATGTCACAACTCCAACTCCAATAGAGTGGGACAAGACTGAGGATGGCTGCGGGGGCGGGGGGTGGGCAGTACTGGGTGTGGTCAAGGAAAAGCAGACCAACGTAAGGATCCTTGACTTGGGGTGTCAGGGCTCATTCCGGGGTCGGGTGGGTTGGGGGGGAAGGAGGACCAGGAAAAAAAGAGGCGAGTCTGGGGTGAAGGACAGGAGGCGGCCTGAGCACCGGGACGCAGAACCAGGGGATCCCCGCTCCCAGCAGCAGCAGCCCTGGGGACCCCCGGGAGGGGCCCGGCCACGCGTGGGACCCGGGACCCTCCCCAGCCCACTGGGGCCCGTCCTCACCGGGCACCGGTCGGGCGGCGGCGGCAGCGGAGACCTCCCTCTCCGACGAAGGAGCCGCGGCAGGTCCTGCAGCCTCCTGCTTGGGGCCCCCGCCTCGGTTCGGACCGTCACCTCAAGCTGGGGTCACGGAGCGAGCATGCGCAGCAGGGCCGGGCGGGGGCAATCCTTGGGCGAATTTCACTGCTCCGGGTCTTTGCCTCGCGGAGCCGAACTGGAGGCCTGACCAATCGGCGCGGGGAGGGGCGGGGCTACGACTCGCGAAGGGGACGGGGCCAGCCCGGGATTGGGCGACAGCGCCCGGGGGCGGAGCGCCGGCGGTCCTAAGGCCTAGAATCAAGCTCTGGGCGGGGCTCTCCCAGCACCAGAGTGTGGGTTTAACTGAGACCCCAGGACATCCCCCGGGGTCTGAAGCCCGCTAGCGGCGGAAGAAACCAGAGCTTTCGTTTAAAGGCCTCGTTCGCGCCTGACACTTGCCTGAGCGACCCGAGGCTGTTCTCTACGCTCACTGAAACCACTGGCTCAGCTCAACCCTGCTTCCTCGACGAGGCAGCATCCTCACCGCCGGCCCCTCCTCCCCCGCCCACCGGCCCCTCCTCCCTCTCCCCTTGACCCCTCCCTCCTGCACGGGCCGCTCTCCCGGACCCACGGACCCCTCCTCCCTCGCCCCTCCGTCCATCCGTCGCCCCCTCCCGCACCCGCCCTTACCTCGCCCGCCGGCCCCTCCTCCCTTGCCCCTCAATCCCTCCCCACCGCACCCGCCCCTCCCTCGCTCACCGACTCCTCCTCCCTCGCCCACCAGCCCCTCCTCCCTGCTTCTCCCGCCCCTCCTCCCTCGCCCCTCCGTCACTGCTTCGCCCACTGGTCTCCCCCTTACCTTTCGGTCCAGCCGCCCGACCCAGCCCACAGCCCCTGGACGCTTGTCCTTCTCCGAGCACCCTGTGCGGTGGGGTCCCGGATCACAGCGGGGAGCTGCGGGCCGGGGCGCTGCTTTCCAAGACACTTGGCGAGTGACGGCCGGAGCGGCCCCAGTCCCCTCACCTGGCCCAGGCGCGGGGACGCCCCCGCCTCCACTCCCGCACGGCGTCCCGGGCCCTCGGCTCACCGCGACCCTCCCCAGCCCCGCGGAGACCCCTCCGTCCGCCCGCTCTCCTTCGCCGGGCCGCAGCCCCCGTCTTCCGGCCGCGCGGCCTCAGCCTTTGCAGAGGGAAGACGCTGCTCCTCTCTAGAAAACCCCACGCGGCGCTGACACCCGCTCCCCTGCGCCTCCCTCCCGTTGCTCTAAAGCTGCTGCTGGAAGTGGTCCCCTCCCCCCACTCCCGGCTCCCGGCAGGTGCAGGTGCAGGTCGCGTGGGGCCCGCCCGTCCTCCGCCTCCCTGCCCCTCTCCGCGCGCTCCCCTCCC
>NW_026059056.1:0-12241 GCF_023721935.1 Panthera uncia | reverse complement strand
GGGGAGGAGGTAGGTGTGTGAGGCTGTCATTAGACACAGGCCAACTTCTGGAAAATAAATGGTCATGTTGGATGATCCCTGGCCTCCTAAATTAGTCTGTTTGCGTCGCGCTTATATCAGAGGTCGGGCTAGCAGCAGGAATGGGCCTGTGAGTGCTCTCAGGAGAGGCTTTCCGCTGCCATGGTGAATTACACACGAGGCGTTTGTGAAAACCCGAAAGAGGATGGCTAAACAGGATGGTTCAACCATCTTGCTGATGTTGGCCCTGGGGGCTGTGCCACCGCCCTTTGTATCTGGTAAACACCTGCCATTCAGTTGACCTTCTTATTTAGCTCTTACCAGCGAGGGCATTCCTGTGGTAAGCCGTTACCTGCCCCGGGATTCTAAAACAATCAAGTGCAGAAAGGAAGGCATTTCTTAGAAGGAACACATACTCATTTTGTTTCCTCTTGGCTTGTGAAGGTTTAAAATGTAAATATATTACAAACCATAGTCCACAAGTAGATTTAGAAAGGAAAATCTTTTATCCCTTTCGTATTATAATGATGGAGACAGAACATTTTATTTAAACGTCATAGATTTAAACTAACGTACACCTCACACTTGCATGCACACAAAAGGCAAATGAGAAAAAAGAGAATATTAGCACTAGGAATAACTTTGGAGACCAGCTGGACCAGCCCCTGCTTTTCAGAAGGAAAATGTAAGGCCAGAGGTTAACACAATTGCTCAAGAATACAAATAAAGTTTGTATTTTTAAATTTTTAAACTTGAAATTCAGTATTTTACCCATAGTTAGTATATACAGTATTTCCCTTATATAAATGTTGTACAGGTAAAAAAAGTCTCATGAATTTCTTGAAATTAAATGTCCCAGGCATCAGATAGTTGTTAACCACAATACTCACAGACCTACTTCATTCTGGGTGGAAAAAAAGGAATTTACATTTTTTTCATGTGATAGGGAATTTTGATTCGAAAACAGCCCAGTCCCCAACAACTATTTTCTAGCCCTCCTTTAAAATGTACTTCTTCAGAAGCTTAAGACTTAATAGATTTCCCTGTGTTCCAGCTAAGCAAAGCCATTTAGGATCTTTTTATATATTCATAGGTCACTTCCCTTTCTTCTTTTGGTGACCTGGCTGTATATCTTTTGCCCTTTTGCAGGGAGGGGGAATGGAGAGGGATGGTTTTTGAATTTTTAACTCTCTAAATATGCCTGTTTCCCCTGTCCATGATATAAGCTGTAATTTTTTCTTCTGGTTTGTCAGTTGACTTTGCTTATTCTGTTTTTCCCTACCTTCCATGATTTTAAAGAAAACCTCCAGTTGATGTTCGGCTCACTCTTTATATTTATCAAGGTCAATTTGGCAGAATACACTCTAAAAGCAACTTAAGACCCAGGATTACACGTAGATAGCAGTAGTCATATGCGAATCTATTGTTAAATATCCAGGAAGATTCTGATATTTTCTAGATTATTAGCATGACCCATAATATCACACCAGATAATTTTTGATCCGTAAGTATGTGGACTAGTTAAGGACTCCAAGACCACTTATTTATATATTAATTTTTTAACTTCTTTTAAAAAAAAAATTTTTTTTTTACCCTTTATTCATTTTTGAGAGACAGAGAGAGACAGAGCATGAGCAGGGAAGGGGCAGAGAGGGGGAGACACAGAATCTGAAGCAAGCTCCAGGCTCTGAGCTGTCAGCACAGAGCCCAATGCGGGCTCCGACTCCCGAACTGTGAGATCATGACCTGAGCCGAAGTCGGACGCTCAAACCGACTGAGCCACCCAGGAGCCCCAATTTTTTAACTTCTTAAAAGTCATAGTTTCTTAGTTTATTTAGTGTATTCTGAATCCATACAAAAGTAAGCCAGTTGCTTTTATAATAAAATTATTCTTTTATTTAAAATAGTTATGTTTTTGTAAAGAATAGAGTAAAAGTGCTTTTGAAATAGAACTTAGGTAATATCCAAAGCTCATTGTTTCAGATATTTCTCTTGAAAACCTCTTCTCCAGAATCATTTAATGTTTTTTTTTTTAAAATAAACAGAAAATATTCTTTTCTAAGGAAGTAAAAACTGATATAGCTATATTTTACTCGGATCTAATAGGAGGAGGTTTTGCTCTATAAAAGAAAAACTAACTATTTAAGTAAGACTTGTGTATAAAGAAACATACATGAAGAAAGGTTAGCAGAAAATGAATCGAAATATTACCAGTGGTTATCACAGAGTAGTATAATTCTATGTGACTTATTTGTTTTTCACATTGTCCCTCTGGATTTTCAGATTCTCATTAATGAGCCCATTCCATAGTATGGACATTTGAAAATAAGAAAGGAAAATAACAAACTGGTAAACCAAGATCTTAGGCAACACCTTTGTCCTTTAAGTAAGTGAGGCTATTTATATAGCCCAAGGGCAGTCTTTTCCCCTAAATGGATGGTGTGTGCTTTGAGCACAAGGACAGAGGGTGAAGGGGTGACAGTAATCCAAACTAAGAGGAGGGAGCTTTTCCTAGATTCTGGGGGCACTTCGGCATCTTCAAGTGCACATGCTTGCATGTCTGTGAGGTCACTTCCAGTTGGGATTTTATGCGTTTCATATCTTATTCTGTTGAAATGAATCGCTTCCCGACCAACGTTTTACTTCGAGGTCTTCTCCAGCTTTATATACTTTGTCAAGGAAGGACACTGAAATAACAGGATATTTTTATTCAGATGACAGCATGGCTGAAATGAATTACCCGGAACTTGCTGGTAATAATCATGAGGACAGTATTACACCAATTATGAGTTCAGAAGAAGTGTTTATTGCCTTCTTTAGCGGTTGCTGTGCAGGGCACAAGAAGGTATTGCAAAAGCTGAGACACTTAATAGATAAGAGAGAGATTAATGAATAAGCTGACCTTTCCCCGTTGCTGCTTTTATCAAAGGAAAAATGTTTCTCAGCGTTGGGCAACTAAATAAAAAGAGCCTCATTCCAAAAACAGAGGTTCCTCATAACACACCAAATATTTCTGAGTGTCTTCTGAGCCATGTTGTGGCAGGGGAAAGCAAACAGGAGCTGGTAGTTTGGAGGAGGGCCAGCCTCAGAGAACAGGTCCTCGTCCCCCAACACCGTCAAGACTGAAAGAAATTATTGTATGGTCCGTGATGTCCAAATGCTTCCCTGCCCATGCTGAAGCCTCTCCTCTTCCTCAAGGCCGGGAAGACTGTCCTTCCGCCAGCGGACAGATCCCTGTTGAGGCCCATCGGCTCACCGGACACCCCGCTCTTACTGCCGCCTGATCCCCCATCATTGTTCCCTTTCTACCTCGTGACACGTCCCAACGCTTGGTACCTGCGTCATCTTTGAACATTCTCACGTCCTTCGGCATGCAGCTGTGTCTTTGGAGTCTGCCTCTTGCCCTGTATCACCCTCTGCCCTTGCACTTGGCTCGGGTTCACGGGTCCTAAGCTTGATACAGACACTAACTCACTCCTTGTCTGCCATATGTGGCCACAGATGATCAACCTCGCTCCTGTGGAGCACTGTGGCCAAAATCCCAATCTTGAAAAAGAGACTTGTGACAAATTCATTTCGGACTTCCTGTATTATTAAAACGGTGGTCAACAGTCAGTCTACACAATTTGAGATGCACCTTGATGTCAAAAAACATTTCCAAAAAGTTAGTTAAAATGAAATTTCAAACAGTTCCCTCTCAAATATCTATACTTCTCATTTGATTAAGTCCATACACAGAAATTTTGGGAAATTTAAAAAGGAGTCGTTACTCATAAGTTATCATGAGAAAGAAAACATAAGCACAATGCATAGTACATGTTACAAGTGACTAATTCATGTTTGAAGAACAGAGGAATGTGCTAGTGAATACAATAGTGGTAACAGGCAAAAAACAACAAATGTCATTGACTGCTGTGTGATATAAGTTTTTAATGATAACGAAAATGGTCTTCATTTGGTGAAAACAGAATCCGGATTCGGTATTACACAGTGAATATACTCTCAGTGCATAATCTTGCAAATATTAAACAATATGTAAATAAAAGAAACTTAAAATACTAACCACTGGGTGGAAGCTATTACAGATAATTTGTATATTCTTTATGTGTTTATTTTCGATGTATTTTTGGCAATGAGCACTTACTAGTCTTGAAAGGTAACAGTTTATTTAAAAAATGTTATAGATAGGAAGTTCTGTGAGTTTTAAAGAAAGACATCACTTTGGACTGGCACACTTTGGGAGAGCTCCTTAGATGAGTGAATTCTGAGCCTGATTAATGCCACTTAGATTGGAAAAAGGTGGCAAAGTGTTTACGTACATAACCAGGCAGGAAGGAGTAGAAATCAAATGATATTTTAAGCCCTTTTGTGAAATAGTTTTTAAAGTAACTTTTGTAAAGACAACCACGCAGTCTAGGTCTCTGTGGCTTCTACTCAACTCTGCTGTTGCAGCATGAAAAGCAGCCATAAATAGGCTAACGGTGGGGGAGGCTGTGTTCCAGTAACTTTATTTACAAAAACAGTCACTTTCTAGTCCAGTGATTTTTTTTTTTTTTTCTGTTTATTTTTGAGAGAGAGAGAGCACAAGCAGGGAAGGGGCAGATAGAGAGGGAGACACAGAATCTAAAGCAGGCTCCAGGCTCTGAGCTGTCAGCACACAGCCCAACGCAAGGCTCAAACCCTCAAGGGTTAAGATGGTGACGTGAGCCAAAGTTGGACACTTAACCTACTGAGCCACTCAGGCGCCCCTGGTCCCGTGATTTCTAATATTCACTTCTACGTGTGTGCCACTTTGGCACACATCATTTGGTAATTTCCCTTTTCACCCCGGTCCTGTAGCAAACAGCTAAACAGTGAGCACCCAACAGCTACGGTAGTAGGCTGGTACTTTGACTAGGTGGCATGCGGGGATGAGGTGTGGTGACAAGCCCCTGTTGGGGAGGACAGGAAACAGGAAGGAGAGAGCAGTCCTAGGAGACCTGGTGAGGCAGAGAATTCAGTGGGAGTCAGAAAGCAGGGGGAGGTAAATGCGAAGTCTCCACAGGATCCCCAGGTGATCCTGCACATTTAAGGGAAGGGGGAGCCAGGGGGACACCCAAGTGCCAAATGCTTGCGTTCCACAAGAAAACAAAAGCTTGCTTCTTCTCGAAGGTTTATAGCACCAGCGCACAAAAATACAGGAACGCTTTGAGAAAACAGTGCCCGGAGCACAGCGCTGACAGCCATCACCCAACTCCCTGGAAACAAGAATCTAAGAAAACAACAACCAAGGCATTTCCAGTTCCTGAAGAACTTTCTATCTCCGGTGGTCCCAGGGATCCAGCCAGAGCAACATCTTAGGCACATCCTGTTCTCACTTTCGCTCTGAGTTACTGACAACATTATGAATTCAATATGTACATTAGGTACCTGCTGTTCTCCTGATTTGTTTGCACAGTTTGAGGACTTACACCGCTGTCTTCTTGAGGATGTAAATGGATACTCTCCTTACATTTTTCATCTGTAGTTTTGCTAATTGGCAGAGGGAGAAAAATAAGACAAATAATTTTATACACATCAGTCTTAGAAGAAAGTAGTCAGTGGCTTTCATTTTGAAATTGAGGGCATAACTTGCCTCATGTTTCTGAAATCTTTGCACGATATGTAAGAGGAAAACAACCAAATCCCACCTCTCAAGACTAAATAGCTCAGAGTAGGAAATAAAACTAAAACCATCCTGTACGTTGCCAGGAGACTGAATTGCTGATACACAAGTGTCCATGCCTTCAAAGGACATTTGCTTCCAAAGTCATTTTGACTGGTAAATACTGTTTACCACCAGGTGGTGACATTTAGGCTTCACAAGGGCAACAGCTTTGCACAACAATCTTACACAAGGCTTCCTTCTTCCGCTACAGCGAAGATAGAAGTTCTGTTTTGTGTACAGTTAACACCCACAGTTTGGACAGCAGCAGCAGTTGTCCGGAGGCATTTGAGGACTAGGGTAAATCCAAGCATTTAAGCACTTTTATTTTTTTTTAATTTTTTGAAATGTTAGTGGGGGAGGGGCAGAGAGAGAGGGACACACAGAATCGGAAGCAGGCTCCAGGTTCTGAGCTGTCAGCACAGAGCCTGACTCCGGGCTTGAAGCCATGATCATGACCTGAGCCGAAGTTCGCTGCTCAACCAACCGAGCCAGCCAGGAACCCCTAAGCACTTTTAAATGTCAATAACAATCACATGTAAATAACAATAGCTCACACTTTCTGACATTCATCCTAACTGAGGCACCATGTTAAGTGAGGTAGGAGCTGTTATTGTCCCCACATTACAGACAAGGAAAATAAAGTTTAGAGAAGTTGAGTGCCTTGCTGAGGGTTTCATAGCTAGTACGTGGGTGTGACACGGCTCCTAATGATTGCAAAGCCCTCATCTTACCTGGGATGCTACTTTGCCTCTTTGGCAGTTGTTTAAGTAAGCACTTCATTTTACATAAACGACATGGTAAATGGTACAATATACCAGTACCCTTAGAGGTCAAATATGTGTTGGTATTGGGGACTTAAGGATGGAAGTGCAAAGAGTTAACTCACTCCACCGCCCCCCAGTACTTCCTCATTGCTCAGTTCGTCTTTACCCTTTGGTGGAAATTACAATGAGGGCGTCCCTGAGACAAAGAGGAACACTGAGTCAGAAGCAAAGTGTTCCCAGAATGAGGAAGGACAAACTTGAGATCCACGCCTGAGGAAGAGTAGAGGGTTGTACTGACAGGTGTTATGGGCGTCCACGGAGCAATGACTAGTAAGTGGTTAGCCAAGGAATGGCTGAAAGGGGTTTTGGATGATGACCAGTACATGGGCCTGAGAGAATACAACCTTAGTATGTGCTGAGTGGATGGCTATCCACTTGATTGGTGGTAGTCAATGTGGGCATGGGGTAATGCAGGGATACTTCATAGAGGGCGGTCTTAGTAATTTTGTCACTCCAAGCATCATACCAATGAAGACTTTACAGCTTTATCTGAGTATATACAAGAAGGCTGTTTTGTATGGGAATGGGAATGGATCAGAGGCCGAAACAAGGAGCAAGGCTAAATGGGCTATGAATGCAGGAATTTAACAATATTATTCCTCAGTGATCAGTGCGTGACTTATCCTGCTTAACATTTGCCACAAATCAGGGTGCTTGGATGGCTCAGTCCATTGGGCATCTGACTCTTGAGTTTTGATCAGGTCATGATCCCGGGGTCGTGGGATCAAGCCCTGTGTCAGGGTCCATACTGAGCGAGTATGGAGCCGGCTCAAGATTCTCTCTCTCTCTCCCCCTGCACCCCCCTTCTCTCTCTAAAAAACAAAAAACAACATTTGCCACAAATTCTTGTGTAAATACACTTTGAAATGGAATGTATGCAGAGATGATGTGTTTTTTACTAGTGGAAAACCAGTAAAGTTAAGTCATCAAACTTGCTAGTCTATGTGAATGGACAGGAAAATTTTCACTAAGCCTAGTAAGGACAGAAGCCCTTCCCGAATTACTGTAATTTCCTTAGAGGCTGATAACTCAGGATAGAGTAAAAGGGAGAGATTGCATACTATTCTCTAGGATACCTGCCCCATGTACCAGACTAGCTAAAACAAACAAACAACAACACACATACCAATAAAATGGACAGGTTAAAGTACTATGAGAAAAAAAAGGAAACCTCCCACTTTTGTGCTATATGCAGTTCTGGGTGGTACAGAACCAAATTCAGAAGTTGGCGGTGAGATTATTACCGGGTAGCTGAATGGGTTCAGGGTCCTAAGATCATCAGGACTGAAACCCTACTCCTGAAGGACCACCTGCTGGTACGATTTTAAGCAAGCCACTGAATTTCTGTGCACCTCAGACCCTTCCCTCCTTTGGGATAACAATGCAATTGGACCTACCTACCTCACAGAGTTGCTCTGAGGGTCAAAGAAGACAATAAATGGTAAAATATTTTGTAAACAAATACATTAGCTGTTGCTATTATCCTATTAATCCTGACTGCTGTACAATTGGAAGTCAAAAATCATTAACTGAAAATGATTTTTTTGCGCCTAGAGGTGGTCTCTGCTTACGAGAAGCTCATTTTCTGCTTGGTGTGTGTGTGTGATTTGGGGCGGGAGGGGGGTTAAGGAGACGAGAAATAATTTAACAGAGTGTGGGGAACGCAGCGTGGGGCAGAGGGAGCAAACATACCGAGTAATTAGACATGCTGAATCTGGGAAAGCTAAGGACCGAGGAGGCATATGAAATCATCAGTGATGTGACATGAGTCCAAAGCAGGCTTGCTTACCAAGTCCAGTGGCAGAATATTAAAACAACGAGCATCCTTGAAACCTGTGGTAAGTTTAGGACAATTAAAAACGTACTACCTGGTAGACAGTTGCCGCCGAACTCCCTGGCGGAGAAGAGGGCTAGCTACAGTCGTCAAGTCCTTCAGTCCTGGGTCATAACACAACCACAGGAAGATGCCACTATTTGATCACAACCCTGCTTTGTGCTGGACACTAACCAACACCTCAGCCCGTTGACTCATATTTTGTAGCTGGTATTTTCCATGCTAACCCCACTTCGGGCCACTTCTCCTGCCTTGCTCTTTAAACAGGGCAGAAGAAAACAATCTTCTTTTCTTAAGACAGCATAAGCAGTTTAAAGATTTACTAACTAATTAAAATGAGGCAATCTCAGAGTGCCTGGGGGGCTCAGTCACCTGAGCAACTGACTCTTGATTTCAGCTCAAGTCATGATCTCACGTTTCATTAGATCAAGTCCCGCGTCAGGCTCTGCACTGAGATCACGGGGCCCGCTTGAGATTCTCTCTCTTCATCTGTCTCTATCTCTTCCCCACTCGCACTCACTCGCTTGCTCTCTCAATATAGACATCTTTAAAAAATGAGACAAAAATAGGATGCACACAGACATACAGGAATGATCTCACTTTAAAGCACTCCTCAATGGGGACCATGCTGATCATGGTATTAAAGATTGTGTCTTTCCCACATCCACGTTTCGAAACTCTGTTCTTCTGCTCAGTTTTCTCCTAGTCTCTTTATCCTCTTTATTTTTTAATTTTTTTAACATTTATTCATTTTTGAGAGACAGCGACAGAGTGTGAGCAGGGGAGGGGCAGAGAGAGTGAGGGACACACAGAATCTGAAGCAGACTCCAGGCTCCGGGCTGTCAACACAGACCCCAACGTGGGGCTCGAACTCACGAACCTGAGAGATCGTGACCTGAGCCGAAGTTGGACACTTCAACCAACTGAGCCACCCAGGCGTCCCTTCATCGCCTTTATTCTAATTAATTAATTAATTAATTGTGTGTCTAATTTATAGTCTCTGTGCCACCACTGGAATGAAAACTCCATAAAGGAGTCCATCTTTGCTGATGGATACATAACAAACCTCAGAACTGTCCTTGGGACAGGGAAGTACTCAATAAAATATTTACAAAATGAAATGAGCCGTGCTAAAACATCATCTAAGAGTGTTCCCACAAAATGTAGCGTGTTGTCTCCCGTGTCCGAGAGGTAGACTTGTGCCTGCAACCCTCCAGGCCTGGTGTGATCCTGCGTCTCCCATGGAGCAGGCCATTCCTTCTACACTGTTCTGTCAGTCTTTTGGGGCTCTGACATAAACTGCTCTTCTGTCGAGGTCATATTCTGTGCCTGTCACATGGCTTCCTTCTCGTTACTGTAAGGAACTTTCTTCCCTTCCTGTGAGGAAAGCTTGAGATCCAGATAAGAATAATCAATCTACACCCACACAAGGACACAGAACAATGATTACTCACCCAACTGCTTCCAAGAACAAGGTCTTGGGCATTCGGATTATTTAAGCACAACACCCCCTCCTACTAATCTCACTCACGTGTTATTTCTAACATGAAAAGAAATGGCATTTTCTTAAAGTAATTCACTCATTACTCCAAGAAGTGAAAACAGGCCAAATACATACATGTTTAGCTAGGTTTTGAAATTTTTATGGATTACATATGTACGATATGTTCCATGGTGGATCATTTAGACGTTTGGGAGGTTTTACTCCATGATCTTTTTCCCTGCCACATCCCTGGTTGCTACTGGTCAGCAAATGCTTATGCCATGGCTTTACACTTCTAAAGAACATAGGGACGACAGGAGGCAGGTTCAAAGCCATGGAGTACACGAAGAAATGGCATATGATCTGAGGGTACTTAGAGGGGATGAGATCACCATTTCTAAGGAAATCATTTTTATGAAATGGCTGTTGAATCTTTTTCATGCCCAAGGATGATAATAGGAGGGAACCATCTTAAGTTACATGGGTGAAACGAATCAATAGCTGGGCTAGGGAATTCGATCGGCAGTTGATGAACTTGGACCAGGCCACAGGAGTTGGAATGAAGTAGTTGGAAGGGAGGAGGAGAGAGACTGTTGTGAATATCTCTAAGAGAAGAGTCGTGTACTCTGGCTGGTTTTAGCCGGACATTGGTCCAGAAATAGAAAATTAGGAGCCCCAACTACTTTAATTCAGCCTTAATTTTTAAAACAGCCTAATTAAAAAATTTTTTGACTCAAATTATAGTAGTAATAAAAGAGAAACTTTGAGGGGAAAAGGTTATTGACACAAAGGCTTTTGCTAACATCGAGCATTAAGGCTACTTTCACTTTCTATTTATAGTGCAGATGAGGGAAGCATATTTACTTGTCAAACCACAACATCTAGAAAACATTTGTTATGAAAGATAAAACCGTATCTTAAATGTAAATCCCTACTAATTGCTTTACCATGAAATTAAGTTCCTGACTAGATCATTAAGATGTTCTGCTGTGATGCTCTGCCTTTCAAAAGTTTACACTGGCCTCCTCCGTGAAAGAGCAACTTGCGTTTCTGTCAGGCTTCTTTTAGGAGACTGCATTTGCTTAGAAAAAGTTATAAACTGTTTCTCATGGGTGTCGAATTTGCTGATCAAGGTTATAACACTGATCTGATTGACTTCGAGCTCCCAGATTTTGTTCTAAATAAGTCAATTAACACAGAAACCGTATATGTTCTCTTCCTAGTCAAAACTGTTTCTTTATCTAATCCTTGCAAGGTTTTAGCAAGTTTAAAACTTGGGTGGGTGTAGGGCGCCTGGATGGCTCAGTTGGTTAAGCACCTGACTCTGGATTTGGGCTCAGGTCATGATCTCAGTTTGTGAGATCAAGCCCTGAGTTGGGCTCCATGTTGACGGTTCAGAGCCTGCTTGGGATTCTCTCTCTCCTTCTCTCTCTCTGCCCTTCCCCCTCTCGCACCCACACGCACGCGCACTCTCTCTCTCTGTGAAAATAAATAAACTTTAAAAAAATTAGGTGGATTTATAAAATATTTTTTAACACCCTACACAAAGCCTCAGTTCTTCGACACTGGCAGCCTGTGATGTATGTGCCAGTGGGCACACTGTAACTCCTAGTGCCTTGATGAGGCCTGTATCTAGCGGCCTCAGTTTGGAATGTTTCAGCAAAACTGGGATAGCAACGGCCTCATCAACACTTTTGGAAAAATTCCTTCTATTTTCCTCTGGGTAAAACTTGAGTACTTCTTAAAATCCCAAGCTTTTTTTTTTTTTTTTATAAAAGTATTCTTATTATCATGTATTTCTTTTAGTGTGAATATTTCTCTATCCATCATGTGTGTCAAGGGCCTTCTTTATAATTATGAATCGTATCAGAGATTATCTAGTAGTGCTTGTTCTGAGGTTTTCTTTTACTTCTCTTTGGCTTCCAAGAGGAGGCAAGGACACTTACAACCTTTTTCTAGGCGAGTTTGGTTGTACTTACCCTTGTTTGTGCTTTACAGTTATCCAACCGGCCACGATGATGGGTAAAAGAAAGAAGATCGTGCCAAAGAGAATGCCTAGGCAGTAAAACAGAGTCATTGGATGCATGGCAAATATAACCCATGGGTCTTAAACAATGAATATCTAGTCCCGCTAGAGGCTGCCAGTGAGTTTTTTAAAGGCAACTATAAATTCTGCCTTTAAGAAACCCCTCACACAGGCTTAGCTTGAAGATTTTCCCTCTGCTCCTGGTTTGATCTGGCACATTAGTCTTCCTGCCCCAGGGTCACAGACGAGGGGTGAGCAGAGCAGTGCGTCACCTTTGGTCCAAAGCAGCCTTTCATCAAGGAGCCGAGAACCGCCCGGGAGCTCCTGGCTGTGGCACCCGGGGCCCCGCACTCGTGTCTTATGTCAGGCA
>NW_026059055.1:0-12256 GCF_023721935.1 Panthera uncia | reverse complement strand
AACTCCCCAAATACATAACTAATTGAAGATAAAACCATCATTCCATGCAAAAACTCTCTCTAGTTTTAGTCTAATCTTTTCCTAATCACACCAAGCAATTTTGTTTTGCCCCGACAGTTCATTTTAATGGAGTTTTCATGATACTTATTATGTCCAGATGAAAATGATCTTCTTCAATTTACTTAAACTGTGTTCTGGGAGCTCCCTTGCATTCTTCTGTTTCACTTAAAAACAAATAAACAAATTAATGAACAAACAACCACACAAACTAAAAAAAAAATTTAGGCAGAGATGACCAATTGTTCACTAAAACTCACTTTCTCCTTTCATATACTGGGTTTATTGCTGGTTTTCAGCTTCCTAGTGAGGTATTACATTTTTAGACCATTTTGTATCTAGCTGTGGCCATGTAGCCAGTTCCGACCAATAAGAGTGAAAGGGATGTATATCATTTTTAAGTTGGGGTGGGTTATTTTTCATTTTTTAATTCACCTTCTCCAGTTCAGAGAACCATAAGGCCTATGCCTAGATGATGGTAGAGCCTAGAGACAAGGATATTAATCTTTGCATCACCTCACAGAGGAAAGCCAGCTGACAAAAACAATCAAATACCCAAGGACCCCAACCATTACTTAAGGTGAAATCATGTTCTATTGTGTTTAGCCACTAATATTCTGGGCATATTTCTTATGGTGTCTAGGATTACTCTAGTTAATACTCTCCTCACGGAACTAAATACCAATCACCAATCAAGCAACTCTTCTTTGTGGCTAACCAGAGAAGATGTGGTCCTTTGTCGTAAGAACTAGCCAATCATTGAGAAGGTGTGTAGTATAAAAACTCTGCTCAGATAGAGATGAGCCTGACAAATAAAATTCTACCTTACTGACTGTTTGAATGTGAGATATATACAGAGTTGTCATTTGGTTGTGGGGACAGAAACAAAAAGAGAGACCTGAGGTAAGTTTATATATTTATTTTGAGGGAGAGAGAGAGTGTGGGAAGCGGAGAGAGAGAGAGAGAGAGAGAGAGAGAGAGAGAGAGAGAAAGACTCCCAAGCAGGCTCCGCACTGTCAGAGAAGATCCTGATGTGGGGCTTGAGCTTACCAACTGTGAGATCATGACCTGAGCCAAAATCAAGGGTTGGTCGCTTAATCAACTGAGCGAGCAGTGGGATATTTAGGCCTGGGAATGTGTTGGAGCATTTTATGAGATGCATTCCATCCTCTGAGAGACTCAGTCAAACTCTGTGCAGGATTTCTGTGTGGTTCCCATTTCCTCTGCTTCCATGTGTTTCTTTACAGCAAATCTATTTTTCTTGAGGTAGTCTGAGTGAGTTTCTGCCAACCAAGCTTGCAGGCAGAAGAGCCTGACATATTTTTCCTTCTAAGTTTTCATTAATTAGTATGTATTAGATTTGCAATATAATTAAACATAAAAAATATTAATTAAAAAGTAGGCGTTGCCATTGTGAGAGATTTTGGAAATATTTTATGATTATAAAATTAGGTTCAGTTTACTATTTTTTGGTCTTTAATTCTTTCAACAAACACATTAAATATTTCCTGTTTGCTGGATTGTTACAGAACAGAATAGAGAGTGGGAATCAAGACTGGATTTGAGTCATTCCATTTTTAAGTTCAATTATTCTCCCAGTATACTTCTTATTCATTATGCCTGCACTTGATTTGGAATCATCCATGTGTATGCTTACATCTGTCTTAGGTTGAGTCCTCCAGAAGCAATTTCAAGATGCTCTCCCAGGATGCTCTCCTGGATTCCCCTGGTACATATTAGCCATGTACTGCAGCACTTTCAGTGAACAATCTCTTTCTTCCTTTAGCAGGGCCATGCTAAGTTTTGACTCTATTATTGGTCTTGATTAGGGAGGAGAAATGGCCCAGATCTTGAGGAGGACATATACTGTTTTGTGAGGCGTCTCCCTCAGTTGAGTCCTCAGCATGATCTTCAGGAGAATGTAGTAGAGTCTATCATCCTCTTACAAGGGGGAATGGGCTTCTTATGTAGGCCCTGAAGGTTCTAGAGGAGTCTAAGAGTAATGTTCTTGAGTGTACCCACCTGGATATCCCTACTTTTAGACTCCTTGGAAGGTCCCATTCCTTCCTGATGATGTAGAAGGCTTGCTGGGGCTGTGATTTCAGCCTTATCTGACATTTCCTACTCTTACAACTGGGTTCTGGCCCTGGTCTTCTGCATGGTCAGTCCTGTGCCTATAGAAGAGAAGGACCTCCATGAACACTGCCCTGGGAGCCTTCTGACTTTCACAGTTTTGCCTTAAGTTACTAATGGGTGGAACTGAACCTGTCATTTTCTCTCTTCAATGCATCAGTACTACTCGACAATAACCAAATAACACCCCCAGTCCCTGTAATTACTATTTTCTCCACATTTCACAAATGCCAAAGATACCACAGAAGGCATTGCATTCCTCTGTTATGTAGTCCATTCCAGGTCACCACAGGTGAGATCCTTGGTTATTGCCAAGCTGCAGCATGCCAGAAGCCTTCAGTATTCACTTAACCCAGAGACAGAGTCCTTGCTGCCATCTAGCAAGGGAGTGATCCAACTTCAGAATCACATCCCAGCACTGCTGGCTCCTCCTTCTCTGCCCAACAATTAATTTGTGGTGTGCTAGGAGTGGATAGGTGGTGAGGAATTAGAGCCAGCTTGGTCTTGAAAGGAAGGTAAGAAGTAGAGAGGTGGATAGATGGGAAAAAGGGAGCAGGGCCTGAAAGAGAATTGATTAAATTTATGGGAGAGAAAACAGGGCAGAAAAAAGGGAGAAGACACAAGACCCTGAGCTGGTGAGAGTAGATGGAATGCCAATTCATTGGAGTGCTTTTTTTGAGATGCGAGAGGGGAAAAGAAAGAAATACATATAGATGAGATTGTCAGTGGGAATAATATAGAGAACTGAGCCCTCACTGTGTATTTGGCACGGTTCTAAATGCATGGACAGAATTTGGTTTTAATTTAATAACATCAAAGATTATTTTTTAAAGCTTTCCACCAGGTCTTTGGCATCATTGAATACAGTAAAATGGGAGAAAACAACTCAAGTGTTAACAATATGCCATTTCTTGCTATTAAGCCCCATTTCTTTCTGTACTTTTCTGAAAAGAGTTGGGATTTATATTTTTATATCTTATGACAATATCCAAAAAAACCACTCATTTTATAAAGTTCCTGTTGTTTCGATCCTTTCTTTCCATCTTTATCCCTTTACTTTTAATTTAATGGGCAGACCTGAAATTAAAAGTCATCTTGTCTGTGGCACGTTGAATATAGAATGTGAATGAAAAGCTGGGAATGTTTGTTTTTCACAAGACATCTTGATTTGATAGCCTAGTAGGCAGCGATTTATTGCAGTAGTTTCAGCAGAGATCTTAAAAATGGTGAGCTTTGCCCTGAGCAAAAGGGCAAAGTTAACAAGAAGCTATATAGTGTCTCACCACTGCAAATAACGGCGGAAGGGTACAAGAGATAATGTCATGGGGCTGGTGCAGATTGAGGGGTCTTTGGAGTATTCTGTTGTGATGGAGATCAAGCAGTATCTTGTCATTCCCTATATCTCTATGTAATTCCTTTTAACCAAAGCCTATGAGAAGATCTCTAATATGTATACTACTCCTTTATTTGATGAATGAATAATCTCATGCTTATTGCAACTGAGTTATTGCAAGTATGAACGTTTTTCACTAAAAAAAGGCAAAGGTTCTGAGTCAACTGCAAGGGTTTTGCTCTCAATCTTACCTAGCAATATTATTCAGTTGTTTCTGATTTTGAGATGATGGAGACTTATAAGTTTTCACTGTACAAGATGTTTTTCTTTACAAATAGCAGTGGTAGCCAATTTTAGCACATTGAGAAGAGATCAATTAGGTAGGAACACTTGACCTCAGGATAATTGCATTTCTTATTTCAAGCAGCCTTAACTGATAATTTAATAAAATAGAACCAGTGGGATGTACATTTGCTCATTAACATTATTAACAATTTTCAAAATCAGTCCATACTTTGTACTAAAAATTTATCATGTACCATAGTTTAATGTATAGCTGGTCAATTTTGAACTCTGTTTGAGGAGGTTCAGTTACTGAATACTTTCTTATAAAGTTTAGTCTGCAGTATTGACTCTGGGAATAGCATTAGAATAAGGTTTCAGTTTATTTCCTTTCGTTCAGTCGATAGATGAAAAAACTTCTGTAAACAATTACATAAGGGAAATAATTAAACATGATTTGAATTTGTGTTCCCAAATATATTAATAGGACTAGGGAATGGGTCTTATGTTAAGGAAACTTGCAAATCTGCTGCTAGGCATTTTCTTTAAACCAGTGAGGATCACCCACTAAAAGACCAAAGACCGTAAAAGGATTTAGGTAACAAAAAAGTTTATATCAAACACTTTTAGCCAATCATTTGGAATCAATCAACTTGGATGCTACTTAACTATGCTCACCTAGAATTATCATTATGCTGTGTTCTTTTATTTTAATGATTTGATGTTAGTGTACTTAAGGTAGCTTTTAATAAGATCAATTATTAGAGAATGTACTAGTCAATACCTTGTTGGCTACAAATGGCAAAAGCCGAGTTAAGAGTTTAAGTGAATTTAGGAATATGGCAGCAAGTGGAAGCATTGTTGTGAATATCTTCATAGTCCCAGATAAAAATAGAGGACCTAGATAGCAAAACTAATAGCCTATTTAAAAAAAATTTTTTTAATGTTTATTTATTTTTGAGAAAGAGAGAGCATGCAAGCAGGAGGGACAGAGAGAGAGGGAGGCACAGAATCTGAAGCAGGCTCCAGGCTCTGAGCTGTCAGCACAGAGTCCCACGTGGAGCTCGAACTCAGAGACCAGGAGATCATGACCTGAGTTGAAGTTGGATGCTTCACCCACTAAGCCACCCAGACGCCCCAAAACTAATAACCTACTGACAATATTTACCACAAAACTTTATGACAAGCTATCCCCACAAACATGAAAGATGGTAAATGAGAACAAATCATGTGACTCACAACCTGCACAGCGTCTCAACATCCCTGTGGCAGAGAACAGAAGGAAGCAATCCAGCATCTAGCAGCCAAGCGTAGAACACAAACCCTGTAGGAATTCACTACAAAGTGCAGCAGGCCAATTTGAAACAGCAGGTATATCTGAGAGGGGTTTTGTCCAAACCAATATTGGGTGAGTACAGGGGAACCATGGCAAGTAGGAAGGATCTGGAACAGTCTAGCCCTTAGATTCACACTTGAAACTGACCTGCACAGATTCTCCGCCACAATAGGGCCCCACTCTGAGGAGAAACTCCTTGGAATAGAATCAAAACAAGTCAACCAGGATAGAGACACTTGAGACAGAAGACAGAAGGTCTAGGAAAAAGTGCAGGAGAGGAAGAGAGACAGGAAGTGTGAGAAAGCAAGCCACCATGTTTCCAAGCATCATAAAGAAACATCAGAAGAAGAACCTCTGGGATGTTAGAAAAGCTATCCTGAAACTTTCATCTTTCTAAAGGCTCAGGAAAACATGAGTGACCAAAAAGTATCAAGGCCAAATTTCATACAAAGTTATTAGAAGAAAAAAAGAATAAGGAGCAGAAAAATATTTCTGTAAAAACAAAAGCACATCAGAATAATACACCCACAGAATAAAGTAAAACAGTAACCATTTATTTCAAAACATGATATCAAGAAAATAACACATGAAAGAGTAAGAGTCAGAATTTGAAAAATTCAGAAGTGAGGTGATGTGGTCATAGAGCTTATGTAAGAATTAGAAATAAAAGGGGCACCTGGATCAGTCAGTTAAGCATCCAACTTCAGCTCAGTTCATGATCTCACAGTTCAAGGGGTTGAGCCCTGTGTCGGGCTCTGGGCCGACAGCACAGAGCCTGGAGCCTGCTTCAGTTTCTGTGTTTGTCGCCCTCTCTCTGCCCCTCTCCCACTTGTGCTCTCCCTCTCTCTCAAAAATAAGTAAGCATAAAAAAATTAGAAATAAAAAGAAAACCCTTTTACTGTTTTGTTTTTAGCAATGAAGACTAAACTGGAAGCAACACAAAACCAAATAAACATAATGGATAGTGCCTTAAGGGAAAGGGGGTATAAAAGAAGAAAATTTTAAAAATATGAAAGGAATAAAAAAAAAGACAAAGTGACAGATATTGAAAATGGAGAAAGAAGATCTGACATACAGATAAAAGGAGTTCCTGAAAAACATCCAGAGCAAAGGAACAGAATGATTACTAAGAAGTATAAGTCTAGAAAACTCTCATGAGATTCAAAAAAAAAATTGATTATCTACTTAAAAAATAAAATCGAGACTTCATATTGAAAGAGTGGCCCATGTACCTGAAAATATTGACCCCAAATGACCAATACCAAGACATATTATAGTAAAATCACTGGACCTTAAATCAGCCCCTTTTAAAGCAAAACAACATCTTGGTGCTTGGAGGCAAAAACAGCCAACGGCTAATAAAGGAAATGATTAGATTTTTATCACATTTTCAACAGTGATACCACATGCCGGAGAAAGTGGAGTAACATATTTTAGATACTTAAAGGAAAAAAAAAGTGAGCTAAGGATTTTATATCCAAGGAAATCATTAAGTATAAAATGTACAAACTATTACTAAAATGTAAAAGCTCTGAGTTCTTTCTTTCCCCTGAGCCCTTCTTGAAGAATCTACTGCAGATTTGTACTTCAGGGACCAACAGGAATAAAGAGGCATTGACATTGACGTAAGAGTTGGTGGTGAAGGTGGCACAGGTGGTTTACTCGTAGAGTTAATACTATATGAGAGTTAAAAGGAGAGAGTATGGTTTGTACTGGGTGGGTGCTCTCCACATTCGTCCATTCATCTTTCCACGTATATTATGTATTCTCTGAAAGCACCCACAAAAGTTTTTAACAGTCTTTGCAACTATTGGGGGTATTTGTATTGGTATTTTGAGACCATTATGTATGCAACTTGGGATAAAGTAAATGAGTTACTATGGGGTATTGTAATTCTAGTATGCCCAGTGCCCTGAGAACCAGGATACTCAGTGGAAAAGAAGGCATACAGATGTAATATAGAAAAGATTAAGTGAAAACCAAAATAAAACAAAACTCCGTTATCCCAAATTTGAATTGAAAGTGTCAGTGTGAATTCATGAATATGGAGAGAGAGAGCAAGACCTGATTAGGTCCAAAAACAATGACCAGTTTAGGAGCTATGATATTCCTAATGCCAAAGATGAGGTCTTGAAACAACATTTCCCATTAAAAGAAACCAGAGAGAAATGGCTGCTTCCAAGATGAGATGTGAGTTCAATAGCTTCTTCTGTCATAATAAGAAGACAGAAGCAAAGTTTCAGGACTGGAGTATATTTTATACATCTACATATGTATGAAATGTATATACACATATAGACAAAATTCTCTTTGTCTTGATTCCTGACAGGAAAGTGCATTTTGATTTGTATTTTTAAAAACTTGGTCTTAATTTAGATATTGAGGTAAAGCTATGAGCAGATGAAGAGCAGGAACAGAAATTCCAATTTATAAAGATATTTCAAGAATTAGTTTCACAAATCCTATTCTGCCCATACCAACTGTGATGTATTCCAAAAGTTAGTTGGTAACATGTAAATGCCAACTTGATAAGCAACTATATCTATATCTATATTTGTAGGAATGAGTATTTAAAAATGCGTACCAAGGGCTTACCCTTTTATCCCTAGACACCTATATTCTATATGCATATGGAATACTCAGTGAATTTAAATCTTCAATGGCAGTTAATTTATTTTGTCTTCTGTGTTCACGGCATTTAAGTAAATCTTGGGGGGAAATCTCCCGCAGGATCACAGCAGGATCTCAATATGAACATACTGATTTGGGTGACATATAAGTTAAAATTCTCTTACTTGCACCTGGCAGAAACATCATTCAGTATAAAATAAAAGGATGCCTTTTTGGGGAAAGATTCTTAGGTACAGCCAGAAAGGAATGAATGATCAAGGAAGGACTAGGATTCAACAAATCTTTAAGAAGAACATGTTTTGAACTGTTGGAACCTTTCATCTCCCATCTGTACCACTCAAGTTTATCTGCATCAGTATTTTGCTCTCAGCAAATTGAATTCTTTTCATTGTTCTGCTCACTGGGCTACTGACAGCTTTCAAAATCAGCATATTAAAGTTTCAGGCACTACAAAAAGGTAAGCTCAATCTCTTGGAAGGAGACTCACTGGCTCTCCTTGGATCAGCTGTGAACTGAACCAGTTAACAGTGGCAGTTCATATAGAAACCACAAGAATAGAATGTGAGTTTGTGTTGGGGAGAATGGACACTTCCCTAGAAGACAGTGTTTGGAATGATACTCTCAGAAGAACAGGATGGTGCTAGAAAATAAAAAACAAACAAACAAACAGTTGTCCACTATAGAAATGAAAAATAAATACCAACATTTAACCTCAGTATTGCTGGAAACACCACTGTGACTCTACATATGATTTTTATCTGATTTATTAAGGTATAGTTTACATAAAGTACAATTCAGCATTTTAAGTGTACAGTTTGATGCGTTTTAACAAATGGATATACTTGTGTAACAACCACCATGATAATGATGTAGAATAATTTCAGCACCCCCCAAAATTCCCTAGTGCCCCTTTGCAGTCAATCTCCTCTAAATTGTTGAATGTGTTGGCCTAAGTTGTTTATAATATCACTTTATTATTCTTTTAATGCATACAATATCTCTGGTGATGCTCTCTTTTTCATTCCTGATATTGAAAGTTCTCTTTTTTTCTTGGTAAGTCTGACTAGAGATTTATCAATTTTGGTATTTTCTAAGAATCAGCTTCAAATTATAACTTTAAGAATAAATTAATTAAAACCTTTAAATTAAAAAAATTAAAAAACCTTTAAAATCAAAAAATTAAAAACATTAGGCTTTTGAAATTATAATTGTGATAGAGATATTTGCTAATATGTTTGTAAAATACAAAAACAAAGTTCCATAGCTTCATCCTGTGTACCTGGCAAGGTTAATTTTTTGAAATTTTCCTGCTTTTGCTTATGTAATCATCCACAGAAGTGAAACATTTCTTCTTCTTGTCCAAGATGTTGTGTCTCTTCCTCTTTAAAACTCAAGCCAGGCTTAATTGAATTCCTTGTATGTGCCACAAGTAATTCAACTTTCTTTTGAAACCACCAACAAAATCGTTGACTCATTTCATTTATTTGAAATTCTTCTTACAGTGGTTGGTGCATGTATGTGTTTGTGTGTGTGCACATATGTACATATGTCTATGTACAAAACAAGGGTTTTCCCCACTAGATAGCCCCAGATATATTGTCCTGGAGAATACAAGGGATTCTCGTAAGAGTTCTTTCTTATAAGTAGTAATATCAAGGTATTACTTAGGTCTTTTGGATTAAGGGAAGACGTATTTAGAGATGACCACTTTTAGTAAAGAGGCCCTTGGCAGTCCAATGGAAATATTTTAAAGGAAAGCAGAAAGGAGTGAAAGGAATAAATATGATTTTGTATGATAATGTAAATCAATAACTCCATTGTGAAAGGAGAGTTTTAAATGGAGAAAACTCCTTTTCCTCCTCTTTATAGGAATATTCTGCTTTTAATAATTAATACTTCCCTGTGAAATATGTGTTTATATGTGTTGTGTGTGTGTGTGTGTGTGTGTGTGTGTGTGTGTATCTATGTGTAACTTGCATCGAGACAGAACTGCATAGAAAACCAAACCTGGAGTGCCCATACTGATCCAGGACTGTTTTGGGAGACTTGGATAGTCCAACATCACCATAAATTGTCCTGTTGGAGCACCAGGAATGTCTACTGGATTCACTGAAAAAAAAAAAAAAAAAAAAGAACATCTTGAGAGAGAAGAACAGATCATGGAATAGTTTGCTTCCAGTGGGTATTAGGTAGAAGTTTTCTGAAAATAGAAAAGGTTGTGCTACTCTCAGCCAGTAGCATAGACCACATGACAAGGGAGCAAGATGGAGAACTGGGGATTGATGAATGTGACATTTTGTTTATCTTTTCCTTGTACTACGGAAGAAGTGATGTTCAGCATTCATTTTAAATGGTTTTAACATTAATTAACCAACTCAAGCCCCATGTTGGGCTCTGCACCAGGTGTGAAGCCTACTTAAAAAAGATAAATAAAAAATAAAAGCTACAAACTCTGTCTTTAAGAATTTTGTAATCCAATAGAAGGGATAAAACACTAAGGCACATAGTTCAATAAAAGCATGAGTATGCGTGTATGTGCGTGTGTGTGTGTGAAGAGTAAAGCTTCCCACCCTCGTTCTTCATATACTATATGACCAGAGAGCATAATGTTCTTATAGCCTTCATGGGTTGTCTACCCTAAAGTTAGTCCTCTAAATCATATACCCCATGTGACAATAACTATGTCATGAACCACTGCTCACTTTATTGACACCTCGAAATTCCTGAACACAGCATTCTTAGAAGCTGCTACCCTATCTGCATGGCCCCTTACCGTGGCTAAATGGAGGTAGACCTTACATCCAATCAAACCCATCCATTTATTCTCCACAAATTTGCTATACACAATTGTATAAATGAATCCCTTCTATTGGATTATGAAATTCTTAAAGACAGAGTTTGTAGCTTTTATTTTTTTATTTATTTAAGTAGGCTTCACACCTAGTGCAGAGCCCAACACAGGGCTTGAACTCGTGACTCTGAGATCAGGACTTGCGCTGAGATCAAGGATTGGATGCTTAACCAACTGAGCCACCCAGGCACCCTGTAGCTTTTATGTGTAATACAAATACTGCATACAGTTCTATATAACCTGAAGTATTTTAATAAATACCTGATTATCGAGTAACCGTTCTTTATAGTATTTGAAGGAGCTGCTTAGTTCCTATTACTGCGGGATTTCCTCCCTTCCTTCCTTCCTCATCCCTCCCTCCCTGCCTTCCTTCTTTCCTTCCTACCCCCTCCATCCTCTCTTCTCTCTCTCCCTCTCCCCACCTTCTTTCTAACTTTTCTACTTAGAAGAGTTATATGTTGATTTAAATTATGTTTTATAGAATTAGCTTTGTATTTCTTTTTTGAGTTTTTATGTCCTAGTAAAGGATAGCATTTTAAAAGTCTTTTCTGAGAGGTTGTAGTTATGTTATTTTCGAGTTCATCCCTTGATTCAAGTAAATAGAATTGCCTTTATTTTTTTTAATGTTTATTTATTTACTTTTGAGAGAGAGAGAGAGAGAGAGAGAGAGAGAATGAGCACAAGTGAGGGAAGGACAGAGAGAGGGAGACACAGAATCTGAAGCAGGCTCCAGGCTCTAAGCGCTCAGTACAGAGCCTGACACGGGGCTTGAAACTCATGAACCATGAGATCATGACCTGAGCTGAAGTCAGACACTTATCCGACTGAGCCACCCAGGCGCCCCTAGAATTGCCTTTAAATAGGCTATTATTTGATATCTGCCAAAGGCATTGAAGAGTCTTAAAATTATAGCTCAGTGAACTCTCTTGCCTAATATTACACCAATGTTAATTAATAGAAAGTCAGGAGGTTTCCATGTGTAAATTTGATTTTAAATGAAGTTTTACTGAACCCACCTCACTCCAAATTTCTTGGCTTGTGAGATACCACATGAATCTCTTTCCCTTGGAAGAAAATGAAAAGAGTGCTCTGAATGAAAATAAATTTATTTCATTCTTCGGAATCTTACTTGCTGCCCTATGTATTAAGGGCCATGAACTATTGTATTCATTACTTGTATGGTTTGATATTTTTGTGAAGTAAAATCTTTTCAAGACAAAATTTACAAATATTTTAACATTTAAATTCAGATATTAAAAATTTTAGTGTAATAACATTTTAATCACTACTTTCCTTTACAAAAATACATTTATATGGTTGGTGCAGACACAAGGAAGTGTGGGAAAAATGCTTACCTCAGTGCTGGCTCAAGCAACAGTGGTGGGTAAGGAGAAGGTAACAGCATAATATTAAGTTCAGGGCTATGAAAGTTAATGAAATACTGACCCCTGTTAAAAGGAATTTCACTCCTGAGGGTTATTGCACGGCACCTGCAGGTTGGGGAGCTATTACTTGGGTCATGGGTGTGTGTGTGTGTGTGTGTGTGTGTGTGTGTTTAAGTTTACTTGTTCATTTTGAAAGGGGGAGTTGAAGGGGTAGAGAGAGAGAGGGAGAGAATCCCCGACATGGGGCT
>NW_026059054.1:0-12256 GCF_023721935.1 Panthera uncia | reverse complement strand
GAGAATGAAAATAAGACCTCTATTGCTAGTTACAATGGAGATCATATGAGCTAATGAATGTAAAAGAGGTTTGGAGCTGCTACACTGTTTGGAACATTAATGGATCCACCTTGCCCATTAGTGTGTAAATGTCTGAAGGCCAGGACCTTATCCTCCTCAACTATTCTCAGTGTTTAGCCCAATACTTACAGTGAATTTACCTTGGAGATTCAATAAGAAACATATATTTGGAAGGCAAGATTTTTGGTTTGGTACCTATATCCTCATAGGCATGACTGTCTTATACAAAAAAAAAAAAAATCACTTTAATAGAAATATAATAAACTATTTCAGATTTTTTTAAGACATCTTATATACTTTATGATGTGAAGAAACAAAGACTATGAGGCAAGCACTTTTTGATTTTGTATCCCATGTCTTAAATCTTTATACATTTTTGTTTTGTTGAGCAGAAATTAACACATAAATTCCAAACACTTAAAATTATTAGCAGTCATTTGCTGTCAGAGCAGTAGTCTGGTTCCTTCAGAAAATTAAGCTTGTATGTGTGTGGAAGGACACACATACATTAGTGCTTTTCAGAATTAAAATGTCATCAAAATTGTCTTAAGGAAAGGTGTAAGATATAAGGGGGTGAGGAGAGAGATAAAATTAGAGCTGAAAGAGATTCTAGAATATTAGGGTGGCTAATTATCTAGACTTCAGAACCAGGCTACCTGGATTTATTATTTCAGTTCTGTGCTCTACTTCCTCATCCAGAAAAGGAGATAGTAATAGCATTGTTCTCCTAGGTTGTGGTGAGAACAAATCTCTTTAATACACACAAAACACTTTATCAAAGCATATGCCTTGTTCTACCCTAATATATTCATTGTTAGCCTAAAATTACCAGCGGGTAAAAGACACTCAGACATTGTAGAGTACCCATGAGTATTAACTGCAGAATACATTAGCAGCTGTAAAGGCAAGTACAAATTAAAAATAAGAGACAGGGGTGCCTGGGTGGCTCAGTTGGTTAAGCTTGGGACTCTTGATTTTGGCTCAGGTCATGATGTGAGGGTTCATGAGTTTGAGACCTGTGTTGGGCTCTGCTCTGACAACATGGAGCCAGCTTAGCTTCCTGTCTCTCTCCCTCTTTCTCTGTCCCACTTCCTCTCTGCCCCATCCCCCACTTGTGCTCGCTAGTGCACATGTGCACACTATCTCAAAATAAATAAACTTTTTTAATAAATAAAAATAAAAGATGTAATTCTCCTTGTTGGAAATAAGGAAAAAGATTTCCCTCTGCCTCTGCTCCTTTTTTCTTTTGACAATTTGCTTTAGAATATTCATCATCGTAAATTCTCTTTTTAAATGTATGGGAATCATTTTTAAAACTAAAGAAGTGTTTTGTTAGCTGTGTGAATACTCAGAAATGGCTTTCTCGAGGACCTGGGAATATAAACATCCAAGGAAGGTAGGATCCCTGTCTAGGAGACTAACTTCAGCTGGCTTCCAGCTGCAAAATTGTCTTCTGTCACAGAGATATGAAAAGTTTATCATTCCTTTGAGTCACCCCAATTGCCAAGTGATCATAGGTGATTACCCTATGGGTGATCAGGAGGCTGTCAAGCCCTTTGCTGGAAGACTAGTTATTGTTTATCTTCAAAACATATACACAACAGGTTGTGTCTTCTTGACTATATGAAAGGATAACATTTCTTTTTGTCTTTGCAACCTCCTAGCCAACTGCCTGTGAAGGACATTACCTTCTGACTTAATGCTTCCTCAGTAATAAACTGTTTTCTTTCTCTATTTATGGACAGGTTTCCTGGATTGACAGAAGATTTTGTTTTCAATCATATTTTACCAAAACTTACCTTTCCCTTCTATGTGCACCAAGAGATACTCTGGCATTTATAGCTTTAGAGAGAAGAAAGAGGACAGCTGGCATTTCCCCCTTACTTATGCTTTGATAATTTTTTTCTCCTCTGTATATAAAGCAGTAGATTTACTAAAGCAGAGATTTGGTGAAATCTCACACAAATAAAATTTACATAGACAGTCTTTCTTTTTTTAATGTTTATTTATTTATTTTGAGAGAGAGCACAAGCAGGGGAGGGGCAGAGAGAGAGGGAGAGAGAGATTCTCAAGCAAGCTCCACACTGTCAGTGTAGAGTCCGATGTGGATCTCAAACTCATGAACCATGAGATCATGACCTAATCTGAAATCTAGACTCAGACGCTTAACCAACTGAGCCACCCAGGCTCCCCTAGACAGTCTTTCATAAGTGCTAGCAAAGAACGAATCCATCAGAATCACTCTTTCTATTGATAAGAAATGAATATACAGGACCCACTGTATCTTACTTTGCCCAAGTACTATTGACCTTCAATTACCAGTCCTATGGTTAAGTAACTTAACTGTCCAAAGTTTCAGTTTAATCATCATTAAAATTGGGATAACAACACCCGCTTCCCCAGGTTGTTATGCTTAGTAAACCTTCTTATGCAGTACACTAGTCTGTTTTCTCTAACATTGTGCTGTGGATTTGCTGTCCTTGTCATTATTCTCTTTGTTTCAGTCATGATAATCTGTGATTATCACTGAATTTCTTGGTTCCACTACAGACATCTGCTTGCAATTTGTGATTGTTAATACCAGAACTGCCAGTTAAAAAAAAAAATCAAAAGGGTTTTTAAATTTAAAAATTTTTAAAGATTTCTACATTAGTCTAAAAAATGTCCAACAAGAAAATACAGCTAAACACATTATAAAAATGGATGAAGAACAGGATCCGTTTACCGAACAAAAAACTCCAATGGCTAAACCCGTATGAAAAGACAACTCCTCTGAAAGGAGAAACAGCAAATGACGTGATATACCTTCACTCAGACTGGCAAACTGACAAATGCTATGATAAACATCAAGGATTGTGTATTAGGTAACAAAACAGTGATGTGCACGTCTACCTCTTGGAATGAAAACTGGTATAGCCATTTTGGAGAGCACTTTAATAAGATGTAGTACAATTTAACATGCGTATGTAGCATGACCCAACAATTCCATTCCACATCCAAACATACAAGCTGGCCTCCAAAGAGAATCCTGTAGAATGTCTACCTGTAGAATGTCTACCACAGTATTGTTTGTAGAAACAGAGTTGGAGGGGCGCCTGGGTGGCTCAGTCGGTTAAGCGGCCGACTTCGGCTCAGGTCGTGATCTCGCGGTCCGTGGGTTCGAGCCCCGCGTCGGGCTCTGTGCTGACAGCTCAGAGCCTGGAGCCTGTTTCAGATTCTGTGTCTCCCTCTCTCTGACCCTCCCCAGTTCATGCTCTGTCTCTCCCTGTCTCAAAAATAAATAAACGTTAAAAAAAAAAAAAAAAAAAAAAAGAAAAAGAAACAGAGTTGGAATAATCTAGGTGTCTCTAACAAGAAGTTAAAGAAAAATGCACTTAATATATACTATAGAATGGCATGCAGCTGTACTAGTTGGAAGCAATGAATAACATTTTTACACTGAGGTGGACAGATCTTAAAAATACAGTGTCAAGTGGAAAATCAAGATATGGAAAATAGAGCTACATCGCAATGCGACACAGATAAAGGCAGCATGCATAGAGGCAAGTTAAAACTTCCAGATCCCATAGCCATATTACCTGCATATGACTTCTTGTTAGCTGTGTAAACTTGAGGAACTCTCACTAGCTCTGTGTCTCCGTTTCCTCATCCGTAAATAATAGAAAAAAATAGTACTGTTTTTATTGTGGTAGTACTTACACCACAATAAAATTGTTGTAATAATTAAATGAGTCAGTATATATGAAAGCCACTTTCTTTTCTCTTTTTTTTTAAGTTTATTTATTTATTTTTGAGACAGAAAGAGAGAGAGAGTATGAGCAGGGGAGGGGCAAAGAGAGAGGGAGAGAATCCCAAGCAGAGTATCCCAAGCTGACAGCACAGAGCCCGATGCAAGGCTCAATCTCACAAACCACGAGATCATGACCTGAGTGAAACCAAGAGTTGGATGCTTAACTGACTGAGACACCCAGGTGCCCCTCAAAACCACTTTCAAAAGTGCCTGGCACATAATAAGAGCCGAATAATTCTTAAAATTTTATAATTTATTGTAAAATGTATTTAAAACATGTACATACACTCAACAATGCTGTATATTTTTTAAAGTTCTATGCACTTCCCTGATGATATATGAATGTGAGAATCTATTTAAAGGAAGGATAGGCATAAAATAAAATAAAATGCAGGAAAGAAATAAAATAAAACATAAAGTACAAGAGAGGGCTTGTAAAGATTGATGATGATAGAGTCCCGTGAGTGGAAGTGAAGCATGATCTAACCTATTCTCAGTTGAAATCTAAATAAAACTACCTTGCTATTTTAACAACTTCATCTGTATTCAGGCTTTTTCAGGACAACTTGTCACAGTTAGTTAAAATACCATTTTTGCACAAATCCTTAACGAAATTTACATTTGATCATGTATCTAGAGAATAATACCCTAAAAACCTTCTAGGAAATCATATAAAGACATACAATCAAAATTCAGTGTTGCTCAGCCTTACCATAACAATAATATACATACAGAACTTCTGATTGTAAAATAAATTATTTTTTGGTTTGCATAAAGGGAAAGGGAAATCGAGTTTGCCCTGCTGGAGTATAAGCATCTACTATTTTTAATAGTTTTAACCCTAGCACCTGTAAACACGTCTGACACTTAGATTCTCAGTTATTATTTGTTGAGGTAATGAATAGATATTATAATCAGAGATGTCCACTCCTCTCTCATTGGTGGATTTTGCTTGTGTATTTAAGAGCTTATTCTTTCCCAGGGATTCAGTGGTCACTACTTCACAAATAACAAATGTAATCCTAATGCTTTATGATCTCTGTCCCTTCGTGCCTGTGCTGAGCTGCCCAATTAATGAAGCCTGACAGATGACGCCGCTGTTCCTTTCTGTCCCCAGGCAACTAACAATGAACCTGATAGCATATTAGAAGTCTTTGGATGCAATAGTCAGAGTCAGCGTTTTGTTTTCTGTTTCCAGCCCATTATCTAAAATGGTTAAAGCGAGGCCCCCAGGCCTGAAACGAACTGCTCCCCATTCCCTTCTCTCTGCCAAGTGTAGAAAATCAGTGTGAGGACATTTCTGCCACAGCATTTTGATTATGCCTTCGTTTCATCTTGAACTTGTCAGAAGCTATAGCAACTGGTTAAAATCCTCATCAGTATGTCCTCCGTGGTTGAGAAGATTCTACTCACTATGATCTCAGTGAGACTTAGGCTCATCATCCCCTCTTTTGTGCTTAGA
This sequence comes from Panthera uncia, assembly GCF_023721935.1. NCBI lineage: Eukaryota > Metazoa > Chordata > Mammalia > Carnivora > Felidae > Panthera > Panthera uncia. Next base: position 6,944 of record NW_026059054.1, on the reverse strand, counting down.
GACTCCTATGATGGATGCGTGCCACCTGCCTGACTAGTGCCCCTAGATATTTAGTGGATGTGAATCAGACCAAGGCTTACTTATTCCACATCTCTGGGTGTAGTGCTCTGGGTCCTTCTCTTGTGTTCCTCAAATCTTGGCCAGATCAATTCCCAAGCCACTTCCCTCTTCCTGCCTGCCTGATTCCCATTCTGATCTGTGATTGGGCTTCCACATGTTAACATAATACATTGTGTAAATGTGTTTGCTATTTTCTTTTCAGTTATCCAAGATTAGCAACCCCAACAGAACTCTGTTCATTAAAACAGAACATATGACAAAGAATACGTTTATGTCTTGATTTGTAACTACAGTAAGCAGCATTCTCCCCCTAATGAGAAGGATCATTGTCTTTGGTATTTGAATGACATAAAACTTCAGAGTCTTCTTTTTAAGTCACTTCAATAATACATATTAATAAAATGTTGCTTTGTACCGTATACAATATGTCTTCATTAACAGCCCCTTTATCTCCTCTTTTTCTTCCTATTTATTAAGAATTTAAAACATGGTTTTGAAATTTTCTCACTGCATAAATCTTAGTGATTAAATTAATCACATGTTCCTTCAATATGTATTAGTTACTAATTATAGAATGATAGCAATGATGACAACAAATATAGCAAATATTATGTTTTAGGATCAACAGAAAGTGTTATGAGCATGTCTTAATTTTTCTCAAAGTAGATACTAGCAACACCTACCACTAAGGATTCCTATAAGAAGTAAATTTGGTACATATTAAGTGTTCAATACATGTTATATATATACTATGGTGCCATATAACATATAAGAGAAAATATTCAGCATAGCTTTATATTAATATATAACAGCAAAACAAGTGTGACGTGTGGTAATTGTATTTGTCCAGAAATTACGTTGCTGATAATAGTAGAGAAGAATAATTGCATCTTCCTATGGGTTTTTCTTAAACAATTCATTTCATCTGAAAGACACTAAGCAGGACTTTAGAGTTGAAATTTCAGAATAAAATGTCTTCCTGACATCTCCGATAGTAGATATTACCACTGGTCGTAAAACACAATGTCTATCACCTCATGCTACATAGAAAACTAACATGACAAGATTCGTTTCCATGTTGTATTGTTTAATGCAGTTTGTCCTTTTATTCAAAACCAAGGTCAGCTTTTTCAAAAATCAGGACGGATTTTGCGCTTTTATTTCTTTTTCAGTGAGAATGCTGTACGTACCATCTTTTATATTGATGTTAGTTATATAGCCTTTGTCTCATGTACAAAAATTCAAGCTGGAAGGTTTGTTTTATGCGCTCTCTTGCTTATTTAATGTACATTGTAAATTACCCTGCCACTATATTATCTAATAGATCAAATTGTTTGATGTTTACATAGGACCTGCTATGTCAAGATTGCAAATAATTTCTCAGGCAACTCATGGGAAGTCAGAGAATCTCTATGAAATAGTAAATGCAATATTTATGAATAATGACATTTCAAAAAAAAAACCCATAGTTGATATTTTTGAATTCCACTCCAGGGAGAATAAAAGTCAAATGAGATTTCAACAGGTCATTTTGAGCAGGTAAAGTTTCACTTTACCAAAGCCAGATCTGTATATCAAATTGGAGTGCATGGTGAATTTAGAAGAGATTTCGTTTTTTCATATCCCAGTGTCTGATGAAAGATTCTTGCTTTTCTACAGTCAGTTAAGTGATTGCAGGCATGTGAATTCTTGGCAATTTCATATGGACTTCTGGGACTAGTAGAGTTCCGAATCTGGAACTTAAATATATATTTATGTTATATGTCAACATTATAACAATCCAAATTGGTGGAACCACATATTTACTACTCAGCAAAAAAGAACTAATAGGTTTTGAATAACATCAAGAATGGTAGAAAACTGTAAGATGAAAGAATTTTTTTCAAATAATCACATTCTTTAAATTAATTTGGATCTTGACACAGCACAACACTCTGCCAAGCACTATAGGTTTTGAAGCACACCATCTGGTAAGAATTCGAACTTCCCACTGCAAATTATTTAACTTCTCTGTGCATTAAACTCATATATTATCAAAAGTAAGGATAGTAACAGTGCCCAACTGCATGGGTTGTTTTGAAAAAGCACATGATATAAAATAAGCGCTCAAATAATTTTTAATATCAAAAGTCATCATGAAGAACAAGGAGAATGAATGTTTTCAATAAATGTGATGATATTTGGCTATACTAATTTTTCTCATAAATCTATTAGGAATATTTAAAATAGATCAATGGAGAAAAGACATAAATACATAACTCAAAAAAAAAAGAATATAGATTGTTTATGAGAAATGCAAACTTCACTGGTAAGCAAAGAAATATATATTGAAAAAAATAAAATATTTTTTGTCTTTTAAAGTAGTATAGGGGCCCCCGGGTGGCTCAGTTGGTTGAGCGTTTGACTCTTGACTTCAGCTCAGGTCATGATCTCACGTTTGTGAGTTTGAGACCCACGTCGGACTCTGTGCTGATGGCCTGGAGCCTGCTTGGATTCTGTCTCCCTCTCTCTCTGTCCCTCCCCGACTTGCTCTCTCTCTCTCAAAATAAATAAAAATAAACTTTAAAAAATAAAAAAAGTAGCATAGATATGGGAAAATGTAAGAAAACATTATTCAGGAAGTTTACCCTTAAAAACATTCTTGCATATTGCTAATGGGAATGTGAATTCATATAACCATTTTGGAAATCGATCTGGCAATATTTATCATGAGAGTTAAAATGTTTTTATTATTTGACCTAAAAATGATATTTTGCAATTTTGCTGTTAGGTTAAAATAGCTGTAGGCAAAAATTTAGTATAACATAATTCATAACTGAATTTTTTAAACAATGTAAAATTATAAAAGTAACTTAATTATGTTAATTTCAATTATTAAGATGCATTTTGGAACATAGCATGAGCTATGATTATGGTGAACTGTTAATTTAAAAAAGAAGAATAAAAGGTACACTATGTGCTATGATCACAGCTATGTAAAACAAGGAAATAAAAAGTACTCAGAAGCAAGGCTGAGAGAAATACATCAAAGTATGATTTTAAATTATTTACAGATAAAAAACCAAAATATGATTTTTTATTTATACCTTTCTAAATGTTTCATATTTATATAATTAGGATATATTATAAAATAAAGCAAACTTTGCTTTAGGAAGAAAATAATTCATAGACATTTAAATCACTAAAAAGAGCATTTGAAATAAAATTAATTCATTGCTATAGGAAAAATTCAGATCTTATTTTTATATTTACTTCATGTTGTTTTATTTTAAACAGAAAGAACAAGTTTTTATTATAAACACAGTTAACAGTTAACATACCATGCAGTATTAGTTTCAGGTGTAGAATTCAGTGTTTCATTACTAACAAACTACACACCTAACGCTCATCACAAGTGCCCTCCTTAATCCCTCAGAAACCTTTAACCATTCCCCCTGCCCATCTCCCCTCCAGTAACCCTCAGTTTATTCGCTATAGTTAAAAGTCTATTTTCTGATTTGCTTCTGTCTCTTTTTCCTCCTATGTTCATAGGTTTTGTTTCTTAAATTCCACATAAAACTTAAAACGTGTGGTATTTGTCTTTCTCTGATTGACTTATTTCGCTTAGCATCATACATTCTAGCTCCATTCATGCCATTGCAAATAGCAAGATTTCATTCTTTGTGATGGTTGAGTAATATTCTTCTGTGTATATATACCACTTCTTTATCCACTCATTAGTCAATGGACATTTGGGCTCTTTCCATAATTTGACTATTGCTGATAATACTGCTATAAACACTAGGAAGCATGTATCCCTTTGAAACAGTATTTTTGTATCCTTTGGGAAAATACCCAGTAGTGCAATTGCTTGATGGTAGGGTAGTTCTATTTTTAACTTTTTGAGCAACCTTCATACTGTTTTCCAGAGTGGCTGCACCAGTTTGCATTTCCACCAACAGGGCAAGAGGGTTCCCCTTTTTCTACATCCTCACCAACATCTGTTGTTTCTTGTGTTGTTGATTTTAGCCATTCTGACAGGTGTGAAGTGATATTTCATTGTAGTTTTGATTTATATTTCCCTGATGATTAGTGATGTTGAGTATCTTTTCATATGTCTGTTAGCCATCTGTATGTCTTATTTGGAAAAAAACTGTATATTCATATCTTCTCCTATTTTTTAACTGGATTATTTGGGGGTTTTTTTGGGGTGTTGAGTTTTGTAAGTTCTTCATATTTTTTGGATACTAACCCTTTATCAGATATGTCATTGCAAATATCCTCTCCCTTCCAAAGGCTGCCTTTTAGTTTTGTTGTTTCCTTCATTGTGAGAAACTTTTTATCTGATGAAATCCCAATAGTTCATTTTTGCTTTTGTTTCCCTTGCCTCAGGAGACATATTTAGTAAGAAGTTGCTAACGTTGATGTCAAAGAGATTACTGCCTGTGTTCTCCCCTAGGATTTTGATGGTTTCAAGTCTCGCATTAAGGTCTTTCATCAATTTTGAATGTGCTGTCCAGTTTTTCCAACACCATTTGTTGAAGAGACTTTTTTTCCACTGGGTACTCAGAAGCAAGGCTGAGAGAAATACATCAAAGTAGAATTTTAAATTATTTATAAATAATTATAATTATTTACAAATGATTCCTACTTTGTCAAATAGTGGTTGGCCATATAGTTGTGGGTTCATTTCTGGGTTTCTGTTCTGTCCCAATTGATCTATACGTTCATTTTTGTGCGAGTACCATACTGTCTTCAGCACTACAGCTTTGTAATATAACTTGAAGTCCAGAATTATGATGCCTCCAGCTTTGCTTTTCTTTTTAAAGATTTTCAAGATTGCTAAGGCTATTCGGGGTATTTTGTGGTTCCATACAGATTTTAGGATTGTTCTAGTTCTGTGAAAAATGCTGTTGGTATTTTGATAGGGATTGCATTAGATGTGCAGATTGCTTTGGACAGTGTAGACATTTTAACAATAATTGTTCTTCCAATACACAAGCATGGAATGTTTTATCATTTTTTTGTGTTTTTAATTTCTTTCATCAATGTGTTATAGTTTTCAGAATACCGGCCTTTCACCTTTTTGGTTATGTTTATTCCTAGGTGTTTTATTATTTTTGGTGTCATTGTACATGGGATCAATAACTTGATTTCTCTTTCTGCTCCTTCATTATTGGTGTATAGAAATGCAAAAGATGTCTATACATTGATTACATTGATTATGTATCTTACTACTTTACTAAATTCGTGTATCGGTTCTAGCAATTTTTTCGTGGATCCTTTTGGATTTTCTATATAATGTCATCTGCAAATGGTGAAAGTTTGACTTCTTCCTTGCCTATTGTGATGGCTTTTATGTCTTTTTTGTTGTCTCGTTGCTGAGGCTAGTACTTCCAGTACTATTTAAATAACAGGGTTGAGAGTGAACATTTCTGTATTATTCCTCACTGTAGAGGAAAAGCTTTCAGTTTTTCCCCATTGAGGATGATACTAACTATAGGTTTTTCATATATGGCTTTTACTATGTTGAGTTAGGTTCCCTCTAAATCTACTTTTTTGAGGTTTTTATCATGAATAGATGTTGTCCTTTGTCAAATGCTTTCTGCATCTATTGAGAGGACCATATGGTTCTTACCCTTTCTTTTATTAATGTGGTGTACCAGGTTGATTGATTTATGAATATTGAAGCACACTTGCAGCCCAGGAATAAATCCCATTTGATCATGGTGAATGATTCTTTTAATATAATGTTGGGTTCAAATGCTAGTATTTTGTAGGGAATTTTTGCATCCATGTTTATCAGGAACATTGGCTTGTTCTCTTTTATAGCGGAGTCTTTGTCTTGTTTTAGAATCAGGGTAAATACTGGCCCCATAGAATGGGTTTGGAAGTTTTCCTTCCATTTCTACTTTGTGGAATAACTTGAGAAGAAATTATATTAACTCTTCTTTAAATGTTTGGGAGACTTCCCCTGTGAAGTCAGATTATCCAATTTGTTGGCATATAATTTTTCATAATATTCTTTTATAATTATTTGTATTTCTGTGGTGTTGGTTGTTATTTCTCCTATTTCATCTGTGATTTATTTATTTTGCCTCTTTCTCTTTGCTTTCTGATAAGTCTGGCTAAGAGCTTATCAATTTTATTCATTCTTTCAAAGAACCAGCTCCTGATTTCATTGATCTGTTCTACTGTTTTTTAGTTTGCTTATCATTTATTTCTGCTCCAATCTTTATTTCTCTTCTGCCGGCTTTAGGCATTGTGTGTTGTACTTTTTCTAACTCCTTTAGGAGTAAGGTTAGGTTGTGTATTTGAGATTTTTCTAGCTTCTTGAGGTAGGTCTCTATTGCTATATCCTTCCCTCTTATGATTGCTGTTGCTGAATCCCAAAGGTTTTGTTCCCTTGTGTTTAAATTTTCATTTGTTTCCATGTATTTTTTAAAATTTATTTATTAATTTCCTGTTTGATCTATTCATTATTCAGTAGAATATTCTTTCTTTCTTTTTTTTCTTTCTTTTTTTTTTTTTTTTAGACAGAGGGAGAGAAAGTGCAACCAGGGAAGAGGAGCAGACAGAGAGAGAGAGACAGAGAGAATTTTTTTAATATTTTTTAAATTTATTTTTGAGAGAGAGAGAGACAGAGCATGAGTGGGGGAGGGACAGAGAGAGAGGGAGACACAGAATCCAAAGCAGGCTCCAGGCTCCAAGCTGTCAGCACAGAGCCCGATGCGGAGCTTGAACCCACGAACTGTGAGATCAAGTCCTGAGCCAAAGTCGGATGCCTAAACGACTGAGCCACCCAGGCGACCCTATTTTTTTTATTTTAAAAATTTTTTTTGAGTTTGTAATTTATTTGAGAGAGAGAGAGAGAGAGAGAGAACATGAGCAGGGAAGGGCAGAGA
>NW_026059053.1:0-78700 GCF_023721935.1 Panthera uncia | reverse complement strand
GAAAATCAAGACTAGGGCACTTAACTGACTGAGCCACCCAGGTGCCCTTATAGCAAGGTATTTCTATTAAAAAGCTATATTCACTAATAAATCAGTGCAAATGTTTGATTTTTAGTATTTATAAAACATAACCTTAGAGATATTGGATATTTCAAAACCCTGAGAAGATTAAGACTTACTATCGTCAACTACACATATGGTCATTATTCTTTATAAAGATATATTCCTCTTGTCTAAATATAATCTCTTACTGGCCATGTATTGTTTCCAGTTCAACAAGAGAATATATTATAAGGAGTATATTTTGTTTTATTATACACATATAATACTTTGGAATTCTGAGCAAATTCAAAAAGCTCGAATCATCCACAAAGAACCAGCAGTTTATATATTAAAAGTGGTGATACTTTTATAAAAAATACATTCTACAAAGTGTAGGAGTGGGCTATAAAAGGCAGGGGTTACAACATACCTTACCTATCTGCTATCGTTCCTGATGACGGGATGGTCATTGTCAAATACCATGCCCTTGTCACTTAACTGATGGTAGACCAGGACCAGATCCGAGGACTTAACTGTTAGTCTAGGTTACCTTTCACCTTCCATGGAGTTCTTCTGTTGGAGAGTGCCATGATGTCACCAATATTAATATACTATAACTTTGCTTTAATTTGAAGCATTATTAACCTTAAAACAATATTTTATCCAGGCTTCCTCATTAGAAATAGTGTATGTTTTATAACTGAGTACATATTTTTAATTTATTATTAGTATGATGACATTTTAATTGGAAAGCTTTATTTTACCAGCACTTAAGAGTTTAAAAGTTTACAAAAATCATATAGCTTTCAACTTATTTTATTTGTCATAAAGTCAAATGTTGTGAAATGTTCTCTATAATCTTGATATTGTCTTCATTTAGCAAGTTAGCAAGTTACCTAATTTTAACTGACTTGTAAGATATTCCAGAGATTTCACCCTTCCATGTATTCATTTTTCTTATAATTAAGGAAGAGTTTTATTTCATAATATAGTTCACAAAATATTTTGCGTGTATGTATGTCTTTACTATACTTACAATATTTATTATGTAAAAATTAACTCCCATAGATTTCATTGCTATTCAAGAAAACTCCAACAATATTTTACATATTCCCTCCCCACCCCTGTGCAGAATATATGCAGAGACCTTTAAGCCTAGAAGTTTCCATGAACACTATAAGGACAACTATCATTTTTTTAAAATTTAAATTTAGCTCTTTGATTATTTTCTAAAATGTACATTGTATTAATAACATTAAGTTACTAGGTAACCACTGATTTTTCACAGAAATATATGTACAATTTGATTAATAAGATAACTGGAAGAAAACTTCTTCAATCTCTTCTCTGATTTCCAAAGACTATAAATACCTTATGAGTTTCAAGGTTCTAAAGGAATATGGTAGAGGTTAGAATCTCAAAAGTTGCATGAAAACTACTAATATCTTTATTTGGAGTAATGGATGTTTAAAATTGTATTTTGGTTTTCATCACCTTTTTAACTGATTTTAGTGTTCTTAACTCATTTTGTGTACTTTCTCTTTTGGGAAACACAAAACTGCATTATCTCAGAGCTGACTGGAGATGAATCCAACAACTGACTTCTTTCAGAAAGGCTGTCTGTGTTATGTTTTATGTATGTATGTGTGTGTGTGTATGTTTGTGTGTGCGTATGTATGTATGTATGTATGTATTTAAATAAGCAGAGTCAGATGATTCCTTTCCTGACTTTATTGTTGAGTTTATTCCATTTCATCTGTGTTATCCTTCCACTTTTTCTACTAGGAGCTTTTAGTTTTTAAAGAAAGTTTTGTCATAGTTGTTGTGGTTTCTCTCCCCTTCCCTTCTATACCTGTGCGATTTCAAAATTCATTTTCTTTTCTCTCTGCCATGACCCTGACACTGAAAATGAAAATTATCTAAATATAGTAAGGTATAATATTTAAGAATGTTTTACCTGCTTTCCAAATCAGAACATGTATTAATTAGTTTGCTAAGGCTGCCCTAACAAAATATCAAAGACTGTAGGGCTTGAACAACAGAAATTTGTTTTCTCTTAGTTCTAGAAGTTGCAAATCCAAAATCAAGGGGTCATCAGGTTGTTTTTCACCTTCTGTGACCTCTCTCCTTGGTTTGAAGATAGACCCTTTCCACGGTGTCCTCATGTGATCTTTCCTCACTGTGTGAACATCTCCAGTGTCTGTGAGTATAAATTTATGCTTCTTATTAGGATACCAATCATGTTGGATTAGGATCCACCCTAAAAGTGTCATTTTAACTTAATTACCTCTTTACAGGCCATATCTGAAAACAGGGTCACATTCTGAGGTACAAGGACTGAGGGCTTCAACATACGAATTTGGTGGGGGAAAAATTCATCCCATAACTCAACACATTCAGAAAGTAATTTAAGGGTTAAGTCAGAGAGCATTAACCTTGAAGTCAGAAAATCTGCATTAAAGAAAGTTTCATGCCATTTAATAAGCAATTCAACATCTCTGAAACCCAGTTTGTCATTGTTTGAGAATAATAATGCCCATTTCGAGGTAATTGTTCTATGCTTGCACATATAGAAAGCCTGCCATATTGCCGTATTCATATTCATAATACATTTACTGAATATGTATATTATATCAATGTCACCACACATTTTTGTACATCCTAAGACTAAGGAGGTAATATGATAGAAATGCTGAAATTTAAATAGTGTTTTCATTTTGCCTTTGTAAGCAACACATTTTTTGTGAAGAATAAATTTGACCATAATATATTAAATGTGTCCTAAAATTATGAGAGCATTTTTGAGAAGCCAAATTGAAAGACTTTATTTCTATTTAGTCCTTCGTAATACTCTGGTTCATGCATCATTGATTTATAGACATTTGTCACAAACAAGATAGGCCCATATGTTAAAAGCACTTGCCATTTTTTTTTTGTGACTGCCTTCAATCAGATTGAACAGATTAATGATTGTAATAATCAGTCATCCTGATTTTCAACTACATGGTCTTAACTATTCTACGATTTCAGGTTGTCCCTTTATCTAAATCATTAAACTCTTTAGGATTTATTAAAGCCTCTTTTTAGGCATATTGATCTGCATTCAATTTGTACCTCTTTGGAATGCCCTTTTCCAGCATGAATTTTCATAGCAAAGTATTATTGTTGATTGATGTGTTCATGTGTTGTTATATTGCTTCACCTTAAGTACCTTTTTTCCCCCACCAAATCTCCTTGAGTCTACTACTTTAAATGCTTTAACCTCTTGTATGTCTTTGTAATGTCCTTCCATGTAAGATCAGGTACAGTGGGCTGACTGTATTTTCTAGTGCAAATTAAAAACCCATTTGTTCAGCTTGACTTCTGCTTAGTGACAGCTCTGTGTATTTTTATGCTTAGTGACAGCTCTGTGTATTCACATGCGATGTGAATACATGAAGGACACAGCACAAAATCTAACTGCATTATACTCCATCTGCATTGTGAGGTAAATGTGGAATAATTACTACTGTCTAAGTTTTTATTCATTTTTTCATTAAAGCTGTTATCATGTCAGGGACAAGGATAAATAATACCCGATACCTGGCTTTTATTAGTTTCTGTCTTTGTTAAATGTGAATGACGTGAAAGGCAATAAGTAAGGCTGTAAAAAATCATAAATAAAACATTAGCACATTTTTTTAATAGTGCAGGTGTAAATGTCACTAATGAAGTAAGAATAAATATGTTATGTTAATTACACTGGTTTGCCTTAGTGTAAAATGTGAAAGGAAATGTAGTGCTTGACAAGAATGAAAACAGGAAAACCAAATTTTTTTTACCATAGGAAATACTCATTTATTTTAATATTTGCCATACAAGAGTAGGTTATATTACAGATTTGGCCATGTGCTAGACCTGTTTTACAGAGTGATATTCCAAGCACAATAAGTCACTTATGGCTATAATAGTTTCACCGGGTGGCCCCAAACAGATACCTACTTATACAGACTGTGTCCTACAGTGTGTTTTTCTCTGTTTCTTCAGGGTCAAATAGCACATAGTACTTGCTTCTTTAATGCTTCGTATCCTTTTCTTCTGTAAATCCTCTCTTGCTATATAACAATTACTCTTTAATATGCAAAAATACAGGAAAGTCAAGTGTATTAGAATGTCATTTAACCAAGTCTAAGTAGATTAGGAATTGACACTTTAAAAGCCAACTAATAAAAGAAGTTCATGAACTATAAACAGTAATTAAAAAATTATTTGTTTTGTTTATTTTGTGTGTTCCTCTGTTTAATCTAGAAAGAGCAAGAAATGTGTTGTCAAAGTTCATGGCTCACTTTTGAAGGTCTCATTGTATCTATTAGTGTGCGTTGGGAAGATAGACTATTACTTCATCCTTAGAGTAGAGAGCCACACAAAGATCAAATTTGACTAATTCTGCTAAGGTATCGACTCCAAATTTCATTCATTCTTTGCTTATCAAATATCATTGTATCCAGCAAATCAAAAACAAAAAACCCTAAGGGTCATTCTGCTTTATTTTATAGGCAATGATGGTAAAATTGATCAGGCTTAGCACATATATAAATAAAAGTCCCCCTTTTAGAGATGAGTTATCTTTGGATCAGAAGGGATATTAAACTCTTACAATTGCACATAGCCACCAAGTCTCAAAATCAGAATTCAAATTAGAATCAACACAACATTTGCAACCAACCTGCAATGCTCATGTGTCCTAAAGGATTATCTCTAGCCCAGACCTATGTCCTGAGAATCACGTCCACTTACAAATCATAACATGGCTTCTCAACATATTCTTTTGGATGGTGCAAACACATCTTACTCCTAAATTACTAAAAGTCTGTCTTCTTCAATTTTTACTTATTTCAATGAATGATGCCACCTTGAAACCAATTTCTTAAGCCTGGAACCTAGCTTTCACTTTTCACAACTTCTCCCCTGAGAAGTTGTCACTTCTACATCCAGTATATCACTTGGCCCTGTCATCTTTGCCTGACAGATATGTCTTACATCCATTGACATTCACTCATCACCAGTGACATCACTGATTACTGCAGAACACTTTCTTCCTCTCTTACACACCTGCCCAGATACTGCAGTGGGCTTCTAACTACTATCCAGAGACATCATCTTGTCTCTCTTCAATCATTTCTTCACACTGCTGTTAAATGATTTAAAGCCCGCTATACCACTGTTCCTTCATGTTATAACATTTTTATCCTTGCTGTAGTTCAACCACTCTAGATTTCTTTAAGTTTCTCAAATATACCTTACCAATGCCTGCCACAGTGCCTTTGCATATGTTGTCCTACCTGGAAAGGTGTTTGCCACCAAAAACTTACTTAGCCCTTGTCTACATCTATTCATCTTTCTTTTTTTTAATATTTATTTATTTTGGGGGAGAGAGAGAGAGAGAGAGAGCACGTTTGAGCAGGGGAGGGACAGAGAGAGAGGGAGAGAGAATCCTAAGCAGGTTCCACACTTAACAAGGAGCCTGATGTGGGGCTTGATCCCACAACTGCGAAATCATGATCTGAGCTGAAATCAAGAGTCAGAGGCTTGATTGGCTGAGCTACCCAGGTGCCCCCATCCTTCTTATTTAAGGTCAAATACAATTTGCCCAAAATATAATTAACTGAGCTTCATATTAATATGACCTCCATTTTGCATTGTTAACAATATTTTATGGCCTTTTTGTTTATAATTGAATATTTACTTGTGTGATTATTTAATGTCTTACCTACTATGTGTACTGATACACTTTCTGAAGGAAATGTACATGTCTTATTTTTCACGTTTTTATATTCTATAGGTTTAGCACAGTGCCCAGGACAAATTATACAATAATTAGAAATATGTTGAAGTACTAAAATCATGTTTCATGCTAAAGTTAATGTTATCTAATGATGTAAAAACATCACGCTAGAAATAGCATCTATTTTTCAACAGCTTATTGTGAAAGAGATCTCCTTGAATAAATTTTGAAGGTTTATGGTGGACATCAGTATAATCTTCACTACATTTCATTATTTTTTAACATTTTGCCATCCTTGCTTCATCTAGCTTTCTGTCTTTCTCCTTCTTTTCATTTTGCTTTTCTAATCACTTGAAAGAAAATTGTACACAGCATGACATGGAAACCTATTCCTAATTACGTGAACATTGTATTTCTTAAGAACAACATTCTTATCCATATTGTACAGTACACACCATTTTCACATTCAAGATATACAAAAATGGAAGATTATAATGTCTTGAAGGTTATAATAAAATAATTCACATATATGTATATTTTATTATAAACCTGTTATATAAGATATATAATAGGCCTATCATTATATGTGTTACAATATGCTCAAAAATGAATTTGATAGGTTAGCTTTCTATAATTATTTTAAGTGTCAAAAAGAGGATTTAAACTGAGGTCTACAAAACTCCAAAGCTCATTACTATTCCACCATATTATCAAAAATCATGATCATGTTATTGACATTGTTTCCAGAATTAACTAGAAATTAGACAATATTTTGAGAGCTTAAATAGAAAATGTCACATAGGAAGGCATACTATGTACATTTGAATGCCAACTGAAGAATAGGAGATATTCTCAGTTTTTAAAATATTTTCTTCTCTTGGGGCGCCTGGGTGGCTCAGTAGGTTAAGCGTCCGACACTAGCTCAGGTCATGATCTCGAGGTCCGTGAGTTCGAGTCCCGCGTCTGGCTCTGTGCTGACAGCTCAGAGCCTGGAGCCTGTTTCAGATTCTGTGTCTCCCTCTCTCTCTGACCCTCCCCCATTCATGCTCTGTCTCTCTCTGTCTCAAAAATAAATAAACGTTAAAAAAATAAAAATAAAAATAAATAAAATAAAATAAAAATTTTCTTCTTTGAAACTGGCTTTATTACTGTATGTGAATATATGATATTGTTCTGAGCCCATTATGGTATAAGAATCACTGATAGGTTCTAGAGTTGTGACTGAATTATTAAAATTTGTGAGAGTAACACTTCATTCAAGAAAAGAAGAAAGAAAGAAGAGTTAAATAAAATAGACTTTTAAAAAATAGAAAAGATCAATGAAACTAAGAGCTGATACTTTGAAAAGATAAACAAATTTGTAAACCTTTAGCCAGACTCATCAAGAAAAAAAGACAGAGGACTTTAATAAATAAAATTAGAAAATAAAGAGAAGTAACAACTGACAAAACACAAATACAAAGGATTATAAAAGACTACTATGAAAAATTAAATGTCAACAAATTGGACAACCTAGAAGAAATAGGTACATTCCTGGAAGCATACAGTCTTCCAAAACGGAATCAGGAAGAAATAGAATATCTGAACAGATGGATTACCAACAATGTTATTGAGTTGATAATCAAAAAGACACTCAACAAACAAAAGTTCAGGACCTGGTGGATTCTAGTGAATTCTACCAAACATTTAAAGAAGAGTTATTTTTCTCAAACTATTCCAAAAAAATAGAAGAGGAAGGGAAGCTTCCAAATTCATTCTATGGGCCTCGCATTACCTCTATACCAAAAGTAGACAAAGACACTACCAAAAAAGAAAACTAAAGGCCAATATCCCTGCTGAACATAGATGCAAAAATCCTGAACAAAATATTGGCAAACCAAATTCAACAATACATTAAAAAGATTAGTCACCATAATCAAGTAAGGGGGATGTATTCTAGGAATGCAAGATTGGTTCTATATCCACAATTTGAAACATCATATTAAAATTTTTTTTAAAAACCACATGATCATCTCAATACATGTAGGAAAAGCATTTGATAAAAATTCAACATCTGTTCATGATTAAAAACTCTCAACAAAGTGAGTTTAGAGGGAACATACTTCAGAATAATAAGGGTCATATATAACAAACCCTCAGATAACATCAAACAGACCAGAAACAAGACAAGAATGTCCACTTTCACCACTTTTATTCAAAATACTGGAAGTCCTAGACATAGCAATCAAACAGGAAAAAAAAAAAAGACTTCCAAATTAGTAAAGATAAAGGAAAACTGTCATTATTTGCAGATGACTAGACATAGAAAACCCGACTCCACCAAGAAAAACTATTAGAACTGAGAAATTAATTCAGTAAATTTGTAAGATATAAAAAATTAATATACAGAGATCTATTGCATTTCTATACACTAATAATGAAACAGAAAGAGATATTAAGAAAAAAATCCTATTTAAACTTGCAACAAAAATAATAAAATACCCATGAATCAATTTAGGCAAAGAGTTGAAAGATCTATACTCAGAATAATAAAACATGGATGAAAGAAACTGAAGACAACACAAAAACATGGAAAGATATAACATGCCTATGAATTGGAAGAATTAATGTATTTTTAAAATTTATTTAAATTCAAGTTAATTAACATATGGGGAATATGGTATTAGGACTACAATTTAGTGATTCATCACTTACATATAACACCCAGTGCTCATTTCAACAAGTGCCCTCTTTAATGTCCAGTATCCATTTAACCCATCCCCCACCCAACACCTCTCCAGGAACCCTCAGTTTATTCTGTATTTAAGTCTCTTATGATTTGATTCCCTCTCTGTTTTTATCTTATTTTTCCTTCCCTTCCCTCTATGTTCATCTGTTTCATTTCTTAAATCACACATATGAGTGAAATCATATGATATTTATCTTTCTCTGATTGACTCATTTCACTTAGCATTTACTGTCTAGTTCCATTCACGTTGTTGCAAATGGCAAGATTTCCATATTATCCAAAGCAATCCACAAATTCAATGTAATCTCTATAAAAATACCAATAGCATGTTTTCACAGAACTAGAAGAAATAATTCTAGAATTTTTATGAAACCACAAAATACCTCAACTAGCCAATGGGATTTTGAAAAAGAAGGAAAAAACAGGAGTCATAACAATTCCAGACTTCCAGATATAATTAAAAGCTATAATAATCAAAACAGTATGGTACTAGCACAAAAAATAGACACACTGATCAGAGGAACAAGTTAGAGAGCTGAGAACATTACCCATAGTTATGTAGTTAGTTAATCTATGACAAAAGTGGCAGGAATATACAATAGAGAAAAGACAGTCATTTCAATAAATGGTATTGATGAAAGTGGACAGCTACATGCAAAAGAATGAAATTGGGCCACTTTCTTACACCACACACAATAAATAAACTAGAAATTGATTGAAGACCTAAATGTGAGATCTGAAATCATAAAATTCCTACAAGAAAACATAGGCAGCAAATTTTTTGACATTAGTCTTAGCAATAAGTTTATGGATATGTCTCCTCAAGCAAGGGAAACAAAAGCAAAAAATAAACTATTGGGGCTACATTGAAATAAAAAGCTTTTGCACAGAGAAGAAATCCATGAACAAAATGAAAAAGCAGCCTACTGAATGGGAGAAGATATTTGCAAATGATACCTGATAAGGAGTTAGTATCCAAAATATATTAAGAACTTATACACTTCAACACTAAAAAACACAACTAATCTTTTTAAAAAATGGGCAGAGGACCTGAATAGACATTTTTTCCAAAGAACATATACAGATGGCTAGTAAACACATGAAAAGATGCTCAACATTACTAGCCATCAGGGAAATACAAATCAAAATTACAATGAGATATCACCTTACAACTGTCAGAATGGCTACTATCAAAAGACAAGAAATGACAAGTACTGGTGAGAATGGGGTAAAAAGGAAATGCTCATGCACAGTTGATGGAAATATAAATTGATTCAACCACTCTCAATAATTGTACTGAAGTATCACAAAAAAATTAAAATAGAAATACCATAGGATCCAGTAATTCTACTGCTGGGTATTTACCTCGAAAAAATAAAAATATTACTTCACAGTAATACGTGCAGTGTTATATCTATTCAAACATTATTTACAATAGCCATGATATAGAAGCAACATAAGTGTCCTCTGATAGATAAATGGGTAAAGAAAATGTGGTATCAGAGTACAATGGAATATTACTCAGTCATAAAAAAAAACCAATGAGATCCTGTCATTTGTGACAACATGGATAGCCTTAGAGGGTATTATGCTAAGTGAAAAAATTCATACAGAGAAAGACAAATACCATATGATTTCACTTGTATGTGGAATCTAAAAAACAAAACAAACAAACAAACAAACAAACAGAGATCATAAATACAGAGAACTGATGGTTGCTGGAGGGAATGGCGGTGGGAGAGGGGCAAAATCAATGAAGAGGATTAAGAGGTACAGACTACTAGTTATAAAATAAGTAAATCATAAGGATAAAAAGTACTGCATAGGGAATACAGCCAATGATATTTTCATAATATTGTATGATGACAGATGGTGACTGTACTTATCGTGATGAGCATAGCATAATGTATAGAATTGTTCAATCACTATATTGTATGCCTGAAACAAATGGAATGTTATGTGTCTACTATACATCAATAAAAAAATGTACTTAAAACACTATTCCTTGACCACATCTGGAAGAATATTGAGCAGAGTTGACCAGAAGACTCATTCTAGCAAAAAAAGAGTACTGCATTTCAAGTCATAGCACTTGAAAGAATTGTTGTTCCTGCCATGGGAAACTGTCACTTCCTAAACACCTTCATAAAAGGTATGGATCTCCACCAGAAAAAATCTCTCTCCAAACCCACATGTCCCTCACAGTGAATCTCTGACTGAGGAAGAAGTTGAAAATGTAAGGGTAATTTTTACCACACCATTTTTAGCAACCAGAGAATGGTCTCTAGTCATGAAAACAAACAAACAAAAAGCAGATAAACTGAAAAAGCAGAATGGAAAGGCTACTATGGAGGAACATCATAGAATTAGACCAAGAACTCATAAAGATATATGAATACAGAACTAAAGGGTGTTTCTGGCCAAACATATGATTTTCCAAGTGTGCCAGAAATTTTGTTTTCATAAATTTGTATTATGCTTCTTGAAGAAGGGTCCCTAAATTATATAAACCTCAGGCCCAACAAAAGTTCGTATTTCTATATGAGACTTTAAGAATATTAAGAGAGGAATTGAAAGAGTTATCATTACTGAACTTTGAATCAGTACTTTGAGACACAGCTCATAAAACAGCACATTTTAAAAAATAATGGAAACCACAGGTAAAAAGCAAAAGAGAGATACAGAGTACATATTCAGGATAACTAATATAAAAACATTAAGTTTTATGAAATGTCAGTTAAAAAAACAACAGAATTAAAAGAATTATCACACTTACAATATAAGAAAGCTTTTTAACTTGTTGAAAATTTTTTCCCTATAGACAGAAAGTAGATAATGAGCACCAGCAATATTTAATTCACTAATTGAATGAAACCATATTGGGCATCTTCAATTAGTCAAGCAGAATTCTAAGCACTGGGGATTCAGCAGTAGGGAAAAGATGCCAGGCTTTTTCCTTTCACAGAGTTTAATGTAGTCAGGGGAGGCATCCATAAATGAATAAGACTATATCATCACAGAAGATCATGTCAGGGCAGTATACATCCTGAAATATGAGAACATGGTATGAAATGGTAGTGAGTTGTTGGGTGTACAACTAATTATAACATTGAAATATATAATCACTAAGTATACAGAAAATATCTCAATATTTTCCAGTAAAAAAATATTTTTGTATTAAGAATTTCAATACAGAAACAGTGGGACATTAAACTATGCACAGAGTCTTTCTAAGGCAGTCTTGTGCCACTGCCCCATCCATAGGCCCATGAAGCTGGCCCCACCACTGCCTCCTAATGGCAACGAGTTGGAAGGGAGCCTTGAAAAACGCTTTCCAGGAGTTAGCTTTACCGAAACAGAGAGGAGCAAAGTGAGGAAGGCTGCTGAGTGTGTCTGTAACCAAACAGGCCAATGGCCAGCAAAACATTCAATGAGTAAGCAAAACTTGCGATATTGACATTGGTGTGAAATATTAAATGGGACAAAAAGTATATGAAATGTACAGTTTACTGAAAATCTGTCTTTCAAAATTAGCAGAAAAAATTGTTTTACTCACTGAGCTATACTTTAGAGAAACTTCAAATGATACATAATTTTTATTTCATTAAAATTATTTTGGATTCAATAAATTAAAAAATTAGTTTAAACACTTAGCATAAATTTATTAATGACATCTTACTGAGAATAGCTCAGAGTAAAAACATAACTCATTTGTATTTATGAAGCTTTCAGTAAAAGGTTGGGTTTCTCTTCATTTCTTGAGCTATTGATGCTATTTCAAAAGATCTACCATAATATATTTCAACTATATTTCATTTGAATCATGTATTTGTATGAAGACTTAATTTTTTCTTCCTCCCTGGAATGGTTCAGAATTTCTTTTATCTCTAATTCTATATCTTGTACATAAAAGCCCTTATTCTTTCTTCAAAGGCATTCTAGGATAGTATCTTAGATCACTTTAATCTAGTTGCAATATTTACTTTTTAGAGTTTTTTAATGTGTATCTGTCACATTTTAATTAAAAACAAATCTTACTTTATAACATTAATTTTTACCATAGTTGAATTAAGAACAAATCATGTTTTAGAAAGTAAGCATTTAAGACAATACGTGCATTTACTAAGTGTTCACTAAAGTTTTAATTCATATTTATGTTAGAGAATTTGATGAACTTCCTGAAAATAAGATATAAAATTGTTACTCAGCACTGGCCATAATGAGCCAAGAATGGAATTGGTTTAAAAACCCTATTTGATCCGACTTCAGCCAGGTCACGATCTCGCGGTCCGTGAGTTCGAGCCCCACGTCAGGCTCTGGGCTGATGGCTCGGAGCCTGGAGCCTGTTTCCGATTCTGTGTCTCCCTCTCTCTCTGCCCCTCCCCCGTTCATGCTCTGTCTCTCTCTGTCCCAAAAATAAATAAAAAACGTTGAAAAAAAAATTTTAAAAACCCTATTTGCAATAGTAACAGAAATCCATAAAATTACTTAGGTATAAAATTCACAAAAATAGATGAGTTATATATTAATAAAACTACTAAAATACTTAAAATATAATAAAATCCAGAATATAGGGAACAATTAATATTCCTGGAGATTATAATGTTGAAATTTACTGCAAATTGCAATTTATTAATATATATTAACAAAATATAAAATGTTAGGATATGAAAATAATATTTATTTGTTAGGCTAGAATAAATTCTCAGAACTGAAGATATTCTTTGGAAATAGTAACTGAACTTGAGAAATATTTTGAATTGTGCAGTAGAATGGATTTTTATAGCGTACAGCCCAGCAATTCCATTTTGGTATAAAATGCAAATAAATTTTCACTGAAGGAACTATGAAAGAACACTTAAAACATAAGAATATATTTTTCTATAAGCAATATGTTAGAAACAAACTATGTTCATCAGCAACAAAATGAATAAATTGTGAGTATATCCATACAGTTAAATACTATGTATTGATAGATATATATATATATAAATTAGATTACATTGATGAACATCATAAACCTGGTATTGAATGATGAAAAGTTTCCAAAAGAATACAATCAGTATATTATTTCCATAAAGTTTAAAAACTTGATAATCAATGCCATAAAATATTTATGTATATATTTAACCATGTATAATATAAAATAAACAAAAATGTATAATAATAAGAAACACCAAATTCAAGATAAACAATGAGTGCACAGGTGTCTGAAGCTGACTTGGTAATATTTTATATATATATATATATATATATATATATATATATATATATATCTAACTGGATGGTGGGTACATATAGGTTTTTGGAAATAGTTTCACAAAGTTCTAAAAGTCTTTAATGTTTTATAACATATTTTTATTTTTATTTTTTTTTATTTATTATTTAAATTTTTTTTGTTTTTGAGAGAGAGAGACAGAGCATGAATGTGGGAGGGGCAGAGAGAGAGGGAGACACAGAATCTGAAACAGGCTCTAGGCTCTCTACTGTCAACACAGAGTCAGATGCACGGCTTGAACTCACTGACGATGAGATCATGACCTGAGCCGAAGTCAGTACCTTAATTGACTAAGCCACCCAGGTGCCCTTATAACATATTTTTAAAGAGCAGATATCTTACTATACATTATTACCTTACATATCTTAAATCAAAATTTAATTTTCAAGAGATTGGCAAAACATTAAAACATTTCATTTATATCCATGCTTATTACTATTGTTGTTACTGTTATTGACAAGCAATTTGTATCATGAGTGTTTTGGGTTTTTTTTTATGTATATCTGTTTCACATTCTATAATCACATGTGTGATCAGAACACTTAATATTAGAAAGTATCAGATATAAAAATGTGCCTTCTTGAACTAGAAATATTAGCTATCACAGAACTATGGTACCAGTAGTATTACAAAATTTAATTTGTACTATGCATATCAAATAACAAACACAAAAGAGGACTAGGGTATGAGAAAGGCATTTTCCATCAGATGATAAATCTTTCTATAAACATCCAATAATCAAAAGAGAATGGATTTGTACATAACCAAATAGATAGCTGAAAGAGAAAAGGTTGATTCCAAAAGATGAAAGTACATATGAAGCCTTAAGCAACACAAATAATACAATTAGTAGTGTTGGTATTAATGGTATTAGTATATATGGAAAGTTTACCATGCCCAGACATTAATTGTTGAATGCAAATTAAAACATCAGGGAGTTATTTGGTGCTCACCAGGAATGGTGATCTTTTGGGCAACAGGTAACCTCATGCATTCTACTGTTAATGATCATTGTTAAAACTCATTTGGAAAAAATATAGGAGAATCTATTAATATTCAAAATATGCATTTTTAAAAAGTGAAGTACAATATTTTGGACTCTACTTACATAGAAATAAAAAAACCAAAGAATTTTCCTAAATGAAAAGATGCAGGTTAATTGCTACCCAGAAAAGAAGTTTGTAATTGTCAAATGTGTATAACAAATTGAATGCTCATGATAGGAGAATTAAAGAGAATAGAGAACATAAAAACATTAAAGAAAATACAGAGAGGGTATAAGATATATCTATTTTAAAAATTTATGTTGCTCACTTTTGGCAAGGATATAGGTCAAAGATAGTTAACAGAGTAAATAAGTAAACATTTAAGTATACTTCTTAAAATAAAATAAACTGTGAGTATACACGTGACTTTATATGTGTTTATGATCACAGAGAGAAGTGTAAAGGGTACGCATAAATCTATGTTCAACGGAAATCTGAAGAGTTTGCACCGTAAGGAGAAATGAATACATAAGTGTTTCTATATATTATTACTTCCTTTGTTACTATTAGCATTTGTTATTTGTAGGAGAATATTTTAAAAAGTCAAACAGTATACAATGAAGACCCATGTTGTAATATACTTTTGTAGAAATCCTAAGTCAAGTACTTTAAAGGAAATCCATATGCTTTAGAACCAGAAGGATATAAAGTCAAATTTCTCTCCTAGTGTATTAGTATGCAATTTTTATATCTGTAGAATATGCATATATTCCCTTTCAGAGTTATTTCTATAGGGTATACATATATTCCCAGTAGAATTTACATATATTCCTTTTTCTCTCATTTTTTATTTTGATGTTATGTGATGGTGATTAATATCTGAGAGTGGAGACTACTGAACCAGTAACTGGAAAACCAAAAGAAGCTTCCATTCCTTTGTCCAAATTAAGTCTTTTGATAATGATTGCAGACATGATGTGAAATGCTTATTGTTCATGAATTATAGTTGGCCTGAGAATATTTTGCTGCAAAAACCCTTCCTGATTCTCTTTTAATAAGCAATAGCTGTAAGAGAGTTCTTCTTGGCAAATCAGAAATCTGGAGTAGAGCAATATAACACTGGCTCTCCTAAGGCTGAACCCACTTGGTAATGTATTTAGTAAAACGGAGCCTAATGCAAAAAGTGCACAGGCTTGAATAAACAAAAAAATCTCCTTTATTTTATAAGCCTTTTAACAAAGTTGTGGATGAAAAGATAAATAATACAAGGATAGGAAATTATCCAGGTCTACAAAGGAGTAGGTTCATTGTTTGAGAACTAAAAAGGCTCTCAGTGGAAAGGCTCTCACATACTTGACACTTCCATATCACCTCATCCCATCAGTTTCCTCTTCTTGTGTCCACAATTGAAGTACATTTCCATTTCCGTTTTAAGCAAAATCCTTGAAAGGGTATTTGAAGTTGTTGAGAAAGAGGGCTATGGGGGAGGTGGCAGAACCATTAAAGTTTCAAGGAATGAAAAGATGAAAATAGCTTCACAAACATAACAGGAATGATTTTAAACATCAGCATGTTTAGAAAATTGAAGAACCTGAACGAGTAATCTAAAAATAAAAACAGAGAATGAAAGCCATGAGCACTACTTTTCTATCTCAACTAGGTGTATCTTTACATCTTCCTAGGTGATGAAATTCCTTGCTGTAGCTCAAATCTAAGGGAGAAAAATGAAAAAAATAAAATAAATATTAGAGTTTATAGATTCCTTCAGTTATTGAGATAGAATCATTGGAAAGGAGCTTACATATGATTTAGTCAAATCCCTCAGGGAAACTGGGGCACAGAGAAGTGATTTATGCACATTTATGAGAGAAAAGTCAGTCATGATTGGAACAGGGATTAACATGTAGGATTGTTAGCCCTTGTTTGGTGATTTTTTGGTATATTAAAAAAAAGAAATAATAAAGCACTTTATTTATCCAGTTGATAAACAAGTATTTATTGGGCACATCTTACTCATCAGGTATCTTCCCAGGACTGAGTATGGAGTTGAGAATAAGATATGTTCTTTTTTGGGACATAGTTTAAATTCTACTATGAGAGACATGTAATTAAAAAATGAAAACAAAAGATTCAACATGATAAATTCAAATGATTGTAGCATAACAAACAGAGAAAACGTGTGAATATAATTCAGGATTATTGCAAGGCACTGTTAGCCTTGAAAAGAGCAGTTTAATAGTAAAGGATGGAAGAAATGTTATATGAGATTATATATGATGCTTGTACAAATAGGAAAGAGTTGAAACACCTGAAGGAAAGACATTTGAGATGGATTGTTAATAGGTTTCATCTGGTTTGTACTAACTTCATGATTTGAGAAATTTCAATGGCATTTTCAATGAGGAAAACCTAATATAATTAACCTGAAAAATTCATCTAGGCAAAAAGGTTAACACTGGCAGAAATGAAAGTTAAATCATAACTGTTCAAGTGAAATAAATAGTCCTGCTTCACTGTATAAAATAATTGCCCCCAAAAGTGATGTACAAAGTTAGTCTGCTGGTTAGAGACAACATCACATGGTTGATTACATGATATGTAAAATTACCCAGTACTGTAGAATAATAGGTAACAGTCCTGCTTGATGTCGATTTTATTTTTCAATCCATTTTAAAAAGATATTGCTTTTCAATTTATTTTATTTTTTTGAAAGCTATCACTAGATGTTGGGACAAGCACATTTCTAAGACTTAATTCACTCCAGAAATAAAATAGACTGCAGGGTAATATTTTTTAGCCATTCCAGGTTATCCTTTAAATAAGTTACTTTCCCTGCACTAGAAGCTCCCATGGTCAGTTCTGTAGCTGATTGCATAGTTCTTTCCTGATTAAAGATAGCTTTATAATGGGTGCCTGGGCGACTCAGTCAGTTAAGCGTCCAACTTAGGCTCAGGTCAGGATCTCACGGTCGGTGAGTCCGAGCCCCGCATCAGGCTCTATGCTGACAGCTCAGAATCTGGAGCCTGCTTCGGATTCTGTGCCTCCCTCTCTCTCTCTCTGCCCCTCTCTCACTTGCTCTCTCTCTCTTTCTCTCTTTTAAAAATAAATAAACATTAAAAAAAAGTTAGCTTTATTTCATTTGTTTAAACCATCATCCTGATTTGAGAATACAAATTGCTTCATTGTATTCAGAGAGTCTAAAAGGTACCCTCAAATAGGAATAAATAGGAATTGAAATTTATTCTGCAACTAAATATTACTGTTGGCTGGGGTAGGTGAAATTGAACTACTACAAACAAATAGAAAGGGGCTATTCGTAATGATTCGAGCTTACCTTGTAATAGAACTCCAACTTATTGTAGGAGATAGTTTTAATGAATAATTTGAATTTTTGATGCAATAACACCCCCACCCCCCGCCCATGACAGACATTCAGTTTTTTCATGTTAAGGAAATAAGGTCTTGAAGGGATGCTTATTCACGGACAACATACATCCCACCCCAAAATCCCCAGCATTACATAGTGTGATGCAAACGATTCTTAGAGATATCAAATTAATTAATTTGAATTTCTGCTCTTTTTGTTCCTGTTGGGTCTGGGGAGACAATTGTGGGATAGCTCTCAAAAAATGGGAGTAAGTATCATTCTGATTTATACCCTTGCTTTGTGGTCTTGAGAAAGACACACAATGAATATACTCACTTTATCTTTAATAACGGTAGTTTGACTTCAAAACAATTGAGGGATTTTTTTCCCCTTAAAAGAAAGGCATATTTTCTAACATCCACTTTTACTGGAAGATACCCATTTTAAGATCTTCAAATGGGTTTGTTATCTGTAACAAATGCATGAGTTAGGGCGTATGATTTTAGAATAGAAACCCATAAAGTTAAAAGCAGAGAACTGAAATACTACCCACTGAAAGGTAGAATCCAACTGTTCATAATTGCTTGTGAATGCAGAAAGTGAGAAAAAGAAAAAAAAAAGAGCCCTAATATTTCTGATTCATTTTCATGATCCATTGGCCAGCTGCTATGAGGAGAATCACTAATGAAGCATGGGGTTTCATGCTGTTTGGCCCCACAGCATGAGCCATGCTTCACCTTATGGTCACATTCTTTACTCGTTCCTAACACCAAAAAGGTCCATGTGTTCTGAACACATTAAAATAAGATATGTACATATTATTCAGCTTTCTTTGAAAACCACTGACAGCTACCATACCATTGGTGAGAGTGACAGTGTTCAGCAGAGCATTGTTCTGTGAAATAGAGTACAGAATCACATAGTGTGAAAGGAAAAATGTAAAATCAAAAGTTTTCCAGAAGCTATTATTTAGTATGGTTTTTGTTAAGGAGTTAATACTGTCATAGCTCACCTGTAATTTTTGTTTCTTCTTCAGAGAAAAATTGGGTTTCACAACGAATGAGATTGTAGTGTTTATTACATGTTTTTGATGTTCCCATCACTTATTAGTTTTGCGTTGCATTTCCTAGCACTGTAAAAATCTATGTGGTCTTTGACATTACAGTTTACAATTGAGTGCTGACAGCATAACGATGAGATTTTCTCATTTATTCTTACAAGTATTAAAAATAAAATTCTTAAATGGACTTTAAGTTCTGGCATGTCAAAAGTAAGCAGCATTGTTTTTTCTTAAGCCACCTTCTGTTTATAAGAGATTGTTCAACTGATTTGGTAAGTAAGTGGATATATGGAACTCTTTTTTTTTTCCCTCTGCATCTTGTCCTGGTTTTGAAATTGAGATTGATTTTCAAATGTAAACAATTTGTAGAAATCCATCTGTGAATACTAGCTGTCATTAGAAGATAAGCATGTATCCTACATTAATCTACTGAAATATGCCCTAACTCAAAATGTTTAATCTAAGTTAGAAAAGCCATTAAGTGTGCTTTCTTACATTATTTAGTTCATTATATCATGAATTTGTTCTATGAATAATACATTATGTACATAAGGAAATTAGAGAAATTATAGTAACACAGAAGGCCCCTCTATGGCACTAGCTGAGTTAAAATTACAGCCAAAGCATTCTCCTAGATATTGTGGATAAAACAGAAATTTGCTGTAGTTACGACTGTTATATAAAGCATAATGTGGGTTTTTTTAATCCTTAGAAATGTCATATTTTTGTTTTCTCTAAGAATGCCTCCTCCTGGGTTCCCCAGAAAACAGGATCTGAAGACCTGAAATCAACAGGAAGGCAACCTGTGTAGACACATTCTCAGAAAGGTCACCTGTTGACGGGAGGCAAGGATTGGACAGGGCTGGGGAACAGGATTTGGATATTGTGGCAACAGAAGACTCAACCTGGATGAAGTTCAGCTTAGGATCTAGAATGGACTTTGAGACAAAGAGACCAGGACCCTAAACTCCCGCAGAATTAGTCACTGGATATGGGCTCTGGGGAGAACAATACGTAGCCTTGGGCAAAGTGGTTCTCTTCCCCATAAGAACAACTCCCAGGGAGGGTCTCAGCTTTCACCATACTGTCAATTTGTATCTACCAACACTATTTTGCATGAACTTAGGCATGTTCAAAACTTCACCATATTATTTAAAGTTTAGCATTGTTTTCATAATTAATAATATATAATAGTGCCTCAAGGATTGGGAAGTATCAGAAAATTTTCATCCCTTTTAAATCATGAAAATGCTATTTGTTAATTTTTCTATGCTGCTGCTGATGTTGATGGCTCATAAATATGTATGTTGTTAAATCTGTGTATGATATTTGCCAAAAAAGCATTACCAAAGATATGAGTATGCCCTCATAATTTCTTGAGAAAACTTCCATATAAAATCGGTGAAATCGATTTTATCCTATCCTGTAACACGTATATGATAATGTTAGAGGAACACATAAATATCTGGTGACCTGAAGCTCCCCCCGCCCCCATATGTTGAGCTGTATAATTACTTAAGAAATTCTACAAAAATAAACACCTATTATGTACTAAGGACAGATATACTGTTGGCCCTTACACAATGCAGGGGTTAGGAGTGCTGACTCCCCTGCAGTTGAAAATCTGTGAATAACTTTTAACTCCCCAAACACTAAACTACTAATAGCTGGAATCCTTACCAATAACATAAACAGTCGATTAACACCTGTTCTGTATGTTATAGGTATTATATACTATATTTTTACAATAAAGGAAGCTAGAGCAAAAAAATATATAATTAATAAGATCATAAGAAAGAGAAAATACATTTATAATACTGCATTGTGAAAAGTCTGTGTATACGTGGATGCATGCAGTTCAAACCCATGTTGTTCAAGGGCCACTTGTATAAAGTATCTTGCACTCATGGGAGCCAACTTCTGGAAATTAGGGATTCCTTTCTTTTTTTTTTTTTAATTTTTTTTTCAACGTTTTTTATTTATTTTTGGGACAGAGAGAGACAGAGCATGAACGGGGGAGGGGCAGAGAGAGAGGGAGACACAGAATCGGAAACAGGCTCCAGGCTCTGAGCCATCAGCCCAGAGCCTGACGCGGGGCTCGAACTCACGGACCGCGAGATCGTGACCTGGCTGAAGTCGGACACTTAACCGACTGCGCCACCCAGGCGCCCCAAGGGATTCCTTTCTTTAATTAGATTCTCTTTATCTTTAAAAAACGCACTGGTGTAAAATAACATGTTTTTTTTTTTTTGAAAGGGAGCTTTTTTCTTTTTTAAAAATCTCATAATAATTGCTAAGTTTTTATATATGCACTGTAACTTTAGGGATATCATTCAGTAAGCTGTAAAAAGTAACTATGAGTTTATAATTTAAAACATCTATTTGTGAGTGAATGCATAGTGACATTTTGTCTTTGCCTTATTGAAATCATTCTATTTCTTGGAGTCAGCTAACAATTGGCAGTGGTTATGTAGATAGTACTGTACCTCTTTCCAAAAGATACATTGTACATTCCTAGAGTGAAGTTCTTGTCTCTTAATACAAACTTAATTCTAGTGTAACTTCCAGTAGGACTTTATACAAGGCTTTCCCTCTGGCTTCTCCAAGTTTTTGAATTGAACAAGAAAAGTTACATAAAATGTTAATGTTTAGATATAAATTTCTGAATACAAAGTCATGTGAGAAAACTAGACATGATTTCTGGAACTTAATCATTGTCAAAATAGTAGAACACAGAATAAAGTTTAAATAATTTTTCAGATGTAATTTTTAGAGGGATAGGCCTAAAGTCTGAGGAAGTAAAAAAAGAAGAAATGTGTAGAATAGTATATATGTGTACAGAGAAAATTCTGTGTTTTCTAACATTTTATTTAAAATGTTCGAACATTGTGCAAAGGAGAAACGATTTACTGTGAATACCCATCACTTACCATTAATATTTTACTATAATATTTTACATTAATCTAGCTCTCTTCCACCCATGTTTCTTTTTTTGTTTTTAATGTTAGTCATGTTATGATTTTAAATTATTAATCAAGATTCTCACAATAGTTATGCAGATTACTGCAAAAATACTTTCTCATTCAATCCTGCCCTAAACTATTCTATTTAAAACTGGAATCCTCCCAACAAAAACAAACACACATGCACATATGCACGCGGGTGTATGCACACACACACACACACACACACACACACGCACACACTTGGGGTCCAAATTCCCATTGCACCCATCTACATTTTTACAAAACCTTAACACTTCCCAACTTGCTATGAGAATGTAAACACCATAAAGATGCTTATTTGGTGGCAGTTTCTGTCTTTTGCTTGATAATTTATTTCAAAATTTCAGAAAAGAGCATGGTTCATAATATGAACTCAATATATATTGTTTCTCTTTCATTGTACGTATAGGTGATGAAAAAAGATGTCTCACTGCACAGTATCCTTACATTTACACAATACTACTACAAGTTTCTATATGCAATTGTATAATTCAAAGATACCCATATAATTACAAATTGATCCAAAAGCCCCTTCCCTATAATGTCCTCTATTAATTTATCTTTTTTTTCATTTTTTCCCTAAAGCTCTGTTTTTATGTAGATCTGGAGATCTAACTTCCATGGCATCATTTTAATTAAGAATAACTGCAAATAACCCAATTTTATCTTTAGTGTGCCTTACCATCACCATTGTCATTTTCTATTTGCTTATTCTGCCATTACGTATGGTTAAGTTTCTACCACATGCTTCTACTTCATTTAGTTGTTTCTAGTACTTCTATATTAGCACAGATATCAAAATTAATAAGGGAACTGAAAGCCAGGGACACATAAACGGTCTCTCTTTCCTTCCTTTCTCTGTGTCTCTCTCTCTCTGTGTCTCTAAAATTATGTATGGAAGACCAATAAACTTTCAAGATCAAAAGAGTAACCTTAGAATAACAAAGCAGTAGGTTGGGCTTTTAAGCGCCGCCCCCCCCCCCCCAACCCGTCATACCCTGAAACTGACACAAAGCCAGCCTCCTAAGCTACTGGTTCTAAGCTGTGGAGCACTTTGCTGTTTTGACAATCTGTTTATTATGATGAGGTTTCAGCTTTGACTTAATCTTGACATCAGTTGGCTTTTTAGCTGAAAATCTGCAATTGAGATGGTGAAGCTGTCACTCTTGTTGACCTTTTAACAGCCTGGTGACAGAGAGTCATCTCCTTTTACTAGACTTTAGTTAACCAGAGATTCTGTGGGCCAGTTTAAACCAGAGATTTGGAAACACAAGCTAACAAACTGACAAATAGGATTAAAACATTCAATGTGTGAAAACATGGTTGTTATTCTAGCAGATGATAGAAGAATTTGGGGTTGGCTTGCATAAGCTGCTTTTCAAAGCACATGAGCCAAATTCAGCAGATAATTTTTCATTTCTCCCTTTGACTTTGCTTGCGTAGATTCCTCCTGAAAGTAAAACTATTCAATTCTAGAGAACTGAATATTTTAGACTGAAGTCTTTCCTCATAAAATTCAAGTGCAGTGTGGAAATTGGATATCACAAGTAAAAAAGAAAACTATAAAAGAGAGTGTTTACTATCTTCAATATAAAATATTTTTTATATATTGCAATGATAAATGTTTTAAAATTGTTAAAGCATAAAAAATCCATAACAGCCAATAATATTTTCAAACATATATAATAGATTGTTTATATAGTAATTTTCTAGTTACCTTAGTATAATCTAATCTTGAAATTCTGAAAATATTAAACTATTAATTAGTATTTATTCCTTAAGTTGAGGGACACAATTTTAAGAAAGAGTGCTTATGGGGGACACCTGGGTGACTCAGTCAGTTGAACGTCCAACTCTTGATTTCAGCTCAGGTCATGATCTTGGGGTTTGTGGGATGGAGCCCCGTGTGGTCAGTGTGGAGCCTGATTGGCATTTTCTCTCCCTCTCTCCCTGCCCCTCCCTCACTTGTACTCTCTGTCTTTCTCTCAAAATGAGTAAAAAAACATTAAAAACAAACAAAAAAAACTTAAAAAAAAAGAGTGCTTATGGTATACATTTATTTTTGTTAAAAATCTCACTCTTAAAATTCGTATGATTA
This sequence comes from Panthera uncia, assembly GCF_023721935.1. Classification (NCBI taxonomy): domain Eukaryota; kingdom Metazoa; phylum Chordata; class Mammalia; order Carnivora; family Felidae; genus Panthera; species Panthera uncia. The sequence goes on along the minus strand of NW_026059053.1, from coordinate 54,372 downwards.
TCCTATGGTATTTTTAGAAAAAGCATTTTCATGATCCATATTTGGGATCATATTTCCTCTTCTTTCCTTACAATTTCCCCTTGCAATCCTTTTCCATTACATGCCTAATTCATATTAATCCTTTAATAGTAATTCTACTTCATCATTATAATAAATCATTTTAATGAGCATTTTTAAAAACACTTCTGACATTCTTATCAAGCATTTAATAGCGCAAATTAAGTAAATGGCAAATTATGATTTCATTTGTGTTCACTGTAATGTTATTCATCAGACATTATTTTGGCATTTGTATGAATGCAGCCCTCTATTTCCATGGAAATTTATTTTTATTTTGTTCTTAATTGAGTCAACTTGACTCATTGTTCTAGATGGTTTAGTTAGTAGGCTCAGAGTACCTAAGAAATAATTCAGGTACAAATGGAAGAAAAGAATCTCTACCCTTTTAACAAGTGTTTGTTTGGCCTATAATAATTAAACTTTTGGAAAATTTACATAGCTTATAGAATTTCTGCCTTATCCTCATAAAAATGGTTTGGGGGTTGCAGGGATAAATTTTGCATTTACAGTGTGTTCTACAGTTTAAGGGCCATTTAACTTTCATATTGTGCTTGTTGCGCTAATTTTTAGTAGCTTCTTATCTCTTGCAGATCAATGAGACTGCATTGTCTACAACACAGACTTTCTTGAAGAGTACTGGGGACATCTTATCACTTTGTCACCTGTTTAGACTGTTTTGCCACGCATCAAAATTGGTTCTAATCTCAGTCTAGGTATAGGACCTTACATAACCAATACTGTTATCGGTAGACAAGTGATTAGGTAAAGTACAATTCATTAGGGTTTTAGTAAGCCAAGAAGGAAATACTTGTAATTGAATCAACCATTTGCCTGGACTAAGCTCTTGGTCTTGATTACAGGAAGGATACTCTCCCACCAGATGGATGTTGTGGAAAGTGGATTAGCTACTTGTGATTCCCTGTGTTCATGATAATTGCTAGATCTCAGAAAAATGTTTGAATTGGGAAAATGTTATGTGTCCAGTTTGGTCACAGAAAACAAAAGTACTCTGTTTAGAAATGACTGTGTATCATGATAAAAATAATATAATAATGATGGTAAAAGTAAATTACAGTTATTGAATTGGTTTTGAAGGCATAGTCAGAAGAAAAAAATTTAAATATTCCAACTATTATAGTCATTGATGGTGACTGTTTTGTTTTGTTTTTCTTCCTTTCCACATTTCCTGACATTTTAAGAATCCAATGTGATGACATCTACATTGTGAATTATGCTTCACATTAGGAGGTAAAGTGATTACTCCTTTACGTTAGCTGTCATTGTACATTCTCTTTAGTCTTTTCAGATATGAGCGTGGGAGAGCCGGAATAGAATTAGCAGCCAGTACTGAAGCTGAAAGGAGAGAGAAGAGACTCTATTCTGGGGTAAATGGGAGGTGTCTGAACAGCCTCCATTGGAAACTGAACATGTACTGTTTTTGTGTCTATCTGAAATTCTTCTGAGAGATGGAGGACAGAATGGGCTTCCAAACTACAAATCTTGAACTGAGATTGATATGAGAGACAGTGACATAAATTTGAAGGGGCCACGTCAGAAAAGAATCCAGACATTATTGTTACTAAATCAGAGCAGAAAGAAGAACTCAAGTGATTCCTTAAAATGAAATGTAATGGATAATGGTTGTAGAGATGGATCTTTTGTTCCTTGTCTGTTTGTAGCAGGATATTTTCAGACTCATTCATAGAGAAGGCACAAGCTGTTAAGGAAACCAAGCCACTTCAGAAAAAAGAAAGAAAAAAAGACCTGGGACAGGCCAGGGTCTAAATAGTGAACTTTTGGTCTAATTAATTATGAGGAGTCTGCTTTGGCTCTGTTGCACGAGTATAATAATATTCTTTAAATCTGTTTTCCTAGGATTTGATAAAAGAAGTATATTTTTAGATAATGACTCTTAAAGCAAAAGTACCCTTTTTGGAAATGACTGTGTATCATGATAAAAATAATATAATAATGATAGTAAAAGTAAATTGCGATTATTAAATAACTATTACGTTCAAGGCATTGTACTAAGCAGTATATGAACATATTTTCATTTACCCTCTTAAAATTTTTGTAATCACCGTATCCTAAAAACCAAATGTAATATTGGAAGCATTATGTCATTTGATCAAGGTCCCTGAGTACTACAGAAAGCTAGAATATAGGCTGAGTGTGTCTGTCTCTCATCTTTTGAGCATTGATGTCTTCTACCACTATCTACCTCACCTCTATATGTTTACTTTGAAGGTAGCTTTACTCCGTGGGTAACTTTTTGCAAGCCTTCATAGAGAAACCGGTTTATTTTTCTATAAAAAAATCATTTTAAGGTCTTTTTATTTTAAGTATTCTCACTAAAATACCTTCACATGTATCAACTTAATGATTAAATTTTACATGCACCAACTCAAGTCAAAATCAAAGACAAATAGTAATAGAAGGCTTTCAAGCATTCACAATGGAGTATTAAGAGGAATTCAATACAAGGAAAATGAGTTTTCCTTTTCATTTTAAATAATTACTTGCTGACTACCTAACTTTTGGGGGGAGGCAGATTCAGAAATTTCAGGCTCTGGATTTGGTATTTGTTCTAATTTACATAATTTAAAGCAAAGTAAGTTTTATTGTTGAAGCTTCCTATACAACAAAGGAACATTTTTAGGTTAGATGAAAATGCATGTATTCTGCTAGTCATGAAACTAGAATTATTTTCCTTCATGCTTAGTAAAATGCTTCTTAGAATATAAAATATTCTACCTTTAAGTAATAAATACTCAAATTTTTTCTTCATTCCTTTTTAAACCTTTTGTATTACTTCTAGGTATTTCTAAATAGGCTTCTATTTGGAAATAGACATCAGTATTTCTGTATTGTGGAAAGAAAGGTGTTTTATTTAACTTTGATTCCTTTCTTATTCTCTAGCTTATATTTGACTTTGGATATGAAGATAAGAAGCATGACTATTTCAGGCCAGTAACTGCTAACACAGTTTTAACCACAAAGGAACTTAGTAGTTGGTGTCAAAGTGCCCAGGTATTTGTTAATTTGACTCTGGTAATATGACTGCATATCATGTCCTTACACTTTGGAGCAGAGATTTATAAGAAATCACGTATTTGAAAAAAATGTAAAAAAGGTGATGTTTATGCAATTAAAAAAAATAGTCCTCATCCTAAAGTTGGCTCATATCATTCATTCAAATTAACCTCCTGTCAACTCAGAAAGTCCTGTGAGAATCAAATAGCCCCAGGGACACCATAGTCCAGTCAATAACATGCCAATAAAGCCAGCGGTTCTTATACACAGTAAGGGCATGACCATTAATATCTGTACTTTTTCTGGACTTCTTTTTTTTTTAATTTTTTTTTAACGTTTATTTATTTTTGAGACAGAGAGAGACAGAGAATGCACAGGGGAGGGGCAGAGAGAGAGGGAGACACAGAATCTGAAACAGGCTCCAGGCTCTGAGCTGCCAGCACAGAGCCCGACGCGGGGCTCGAACTCACGGACCATGAGATCGTGACCTGAGCCGAAGTCAGCCGCTTAACCGACTGAGCCACCCAGGCGCCCCACTTTTTCTGGACTTCTAATCAGGATAGACTTAGGAACATCTCGTGTTAATTCTGCAATGCCTGGGGGGAATTTACAGTTTTGTTTTCTCAATAGACCAAACTGTTAGTACTTATCCAAGCTTATACCTCAAACTCTTAACCATGAATTTATCACCACTATTTTTTTTTCATAAGTTGAAGTTTTTTGAGACATTATTTAAGTAGACTGGGGGCAAAACTAATATATCTGATCCTAAGAGGGTGCCTGGATAGCTCAGTTGGTACAGCATTGGGCTCTTGATTTCGCCTCAGGTCATGATCCAAGGGTCCTGGGATCGAACCCTTTGTCAGTCTCTGCACTGAGTGTGGAGCCTGCTTAAGATTCTCTCTCTGTCTCTCTCTCTGTCCCTCTCCCTTGCTTGTGTACATGTGCACACTCTCTGTCTCTCTCTGTATCTCGTAAGCAAAATAGAACTAATCTTAATATACAGTTATTCAAATGCTAAAATAGATCTAAAAGAAAAGTCAGCCCCAATATGGGGAAAATGATCTAGGTTATTCTAAATTCTCAAATTTATGCCATCATCTCTAGCTCTGAAAAATAAATCTAGTTTTCTTATCAGAATGGTGGCTGATTAGTTTTTAGCTAAATATGTCATTAAAATTAAAATATCAAAGTAAAGATTACTGCAAATAAAAAACACCAAAGAATCACTTATCTATTGTGTTAAATTTGTTAGATTAATTTCAATGAAAAAAACTAAATAAAGAACTTTCCACATAAGAATAGCAAGTATGTTTATAAGGATGGAGGAATAAAGCCATTCATATAGCTAAAATTCTACCTCAAATTAAAAATAAAATGGAAAGCTTTACAAAATGAGGCTACATTGTGAGGATGAAAGCCTTACAGTTAGAATGAAAATATGGATTTCCTTATTACATATAGGAAGTGTTGGATGTCTACATACTGAAAGTGCATAAAAAGTCTCCAAGTATAAATATTTTTGCTCAAATAAACTATTTTATCAAGTCCCATTTGCTAGTATTCCCTAAGCACTACTGAGCATTGTACATTATCATTACACACATTAAGACCTTTTATATGCTTCAGTTATTTATGAATCATTGGTAGATTTTGTAAGTCAGAAAACAATGGCGATTGTGAAAATTAATATTCAATAATCATATTAGTTTACACAAATTATTAAAGGCAGTATTACTAATCTCTCCTTAAATGTAATTGGATTCAAAATACTATACTAAAAAGTAATTTTTGATACTTTTTCTGTAACTAAGAAAAATTGTATTTTCATTAATGTTTCTACTTATAATTTTCAAATATTTAATTTAGAACAACTGAAAACAATATTTTCTAATAGGTAATAAATTATAAACTATTACACTGTATAGCCAAAACTGTATTTATGATTTAGGGATGAGTTTTAGACTTTAAGTAAATAGTGAGAGCATTTATGTAAGGAAGTAAGAAATGTTGAGTTTGTATAGCTGAATTATTAGGGGCTGACATTTTTAATACTTCCAGATTATTCTACAGGTTAAATCTTTACAAAAAATGAGAAACAGAAATCTGAACTAGAAAATTTTTTTAATTGATATTGTACTTCTATTATTTATGCACTATGAAATTGATACTTTTCTTGGACATTTGCACATTAAATATTAAATTTAGCACTTGGTTGAGAATAAGAGGCCACACAGTTCATCTTAAATATACAACTATGAAAAAGGGCAGGGAATTTTGCATGTTTAACAGAAATGGCTTCCCTTCACATCCATTTCTACCCAAAGCACGTCTATATCTGATACTCAAATCTACAATTAAAAGGAAGCAGTCATTGTACTTGGGGGGAAAAAAAGATAATACCACATGATTTGCTGCATATAAATAAAGGTAGATTGAACATAAAATAATGAGAAAGTAAAGACATACCATACAAGTATTAATTATAAGGAACACTGTAGTAACTCTAACAATATCAGGAAAAAAAAAGTAGACTACAAGAAACAGAATATTTTCATGGATAAAGATAACACTTCATCTTGATGAAAGACTTAATCAAAAGAGATTGAAGCACTCTATCTCTTCATCATTAATGAAAAAGTAAAAATCAATGAAATATATAATGGACAAGCAATATAGAAAATCAATGAAATTAAAGATGGTTGTTTGAAAACCTCAGTAAAATCAATAAATCTCTAAGAAAATATAAATGGTACAAACTACTAATACCAATAATGAAAGAAGAGAAAGAAACTCTAATTTTATAAAGCCAGAATTACTGTTACACAAATCTAACCAAACTATCATGAGAGGAAAAACTGTGATTTTTTCAAGGAATGTAGAAAACTATTTCACCAAATTCAACACCCAGAAAACTAGTAATAAAGGAAAATTTCTTCTACCCGATGAAGGACAGTATGAAAAATCAGCAGCAGTCACCATGGTTAATAGTGAGCATTCGGTGTTGTACGTAAGTGATGAGCCACGGGGATCTACCCCAAAAACCAAGAGCACACTTTACACACTGTATGTTAGCCAGTTTGACAATAAATTATATTAAAAAATAAATAAAATAAAATAAAATAAAATAAAATAAAATAAAATAGAAGCAAATCATACAGTCAAAAAACCCAAAAACAAAAACAAAAAAAATAGTGAAAACTATAATATTTTCTCCTGATGAAACAATGATTTCCACTCATGCTCTCATTTAGTTTTTCATTGCAGGTTCCACCCAGTACATTAAGGCAAGGAAAAGGAAGAAAATGCATACAGATTATAAAATGTAAAACTCTCTTGAATCATAATAATCATATGTATTTAATATAAGTGAATATCCTAAATCTATAAAAACCTATTAGAAATAAGTAAATTAGCAAGGCCATAGGACATAAAATCAATATACAATAATAAAAAAAATTTTAACATTTATTTATTATTAAGAGACAGAGAGAGACTGAGCATGAGCATGGGAGAGGCCAAGAGATGGGGAAACACAGAATCTGAAGCAGGCTCCAGGCTCTGAGCTGTCAGCATAGAGCCCAATGCCCGTCTCGAACACCCAGACCGAGAGATCAGGACCTGAGCCGAAGTCGGACGCTTAACCCAGACGCCACTCAATATACAACAATTAAATAAAAGACAAATATTTAGGGTTAAGTCTAAGAACCTAGAATTAAAAAAAGAAAGAAAGAAAGAAAGAAAGAACAAAGGTGGAGGGCCTAACTTAACCTGATTTCAAGATACACTATAAAGCCATAGCAATCAAGAGAACGTGACATCAATATAGACATAAACATCAACTGAACAGAACAGAAGGCCCACAAAGACATTCACACACACAATCATCTGAAACTCTATAAAGGTGCCAATATAATTCAATTGGGGAAAGATTCTTTCCCAAGAAAATAAAAAGGGTGCTGAACTTTGATATACTCGTAAGATAAAAACAGGAATCTTTATAGAATTATACACATCTTTCATATCCTGAGATACTCTTAAGCCATAAAAAAGAACAGACTACTGATCCACACAAAGCATTATGTGGAAGAGGTCAGATCCAAACATGGAACATTCTGGATTATCACATCTATGTAAAGTTCTAGAACAGTGAAAAAAAACTTTACATCAAACTGTATTCATCTGCAGGAAGAAATAAGTTTTGTTTAGGTAAATATCTCACTTTGGGTCTTTGATTTCCTGATTTTAATAAATCTTTATAAATCAATTCCTAAAAGAGGAAATCTAAGACAGAATTCTTTGACCTGTGGTTAAATTAATTACATTACTTTTGTTCACTTTATTTAACTACTGGAGTCTCAAAAATGTCTGTATGTTGTGGTAGGTGACACTTCTTATAATATTCATTTGGCTAAAAATTTTAGAACAAAAATAATGAAAAAATTGGTTGTGCTTTCAATTTGGTCAAAAACAAGCACCTCCAATTAGGAGTTTTTATCTGGGGTGACATTAAAAATATTAAAAGTATAAGTGTATAAATATTGCCAAAATGTTTCTTTCCATTCCTCTCTTCTTTTTTGGTATTGCTTCAGATTTCAGTCTGGTGTTGCACTGGACAGGGAGTTACAGATTTGAAGAAATTAAAAAACAAAATTAAGAAACAAAAGGGTAGTAAGCTTTGTATAGCTAGTGCTTGGAGAGAGAAAAAGATAAAGGAAGAGAAAGAATTAGGACATAGTAAGTGACTGGGAAAGGGTTTGGGAAATTATGGAAAAATGAGATATGAATAACAGAACTAACCTGAATGGAACATCAATCAGGAGGAAGATTTTAAAGAGATTTTGCTATATTTCCAATGTTATTATTTGGCTTTTTTTTTTTTCATTCTCAAGAGAAACTTAATATAAAGCTACATTAATTTATACTTTAAAAATCAGATTTAAGATTGCTTTTATCATTCTTATGCAGAGCTTTTCTTCAAATGGCTCAACTTCATTTGTATCCTTCATATATTCAGTTAGGATATGACATTACAAAAGTTAGACATTTTGATGTCTTTAATGTTTATTCATCAGAATTCGTCCCTGTAATTCTTAGTTGTAACATTTTTTAAGTTTTGAAAATTGGGTATAGTTTCCAGTTAAATAGTTCTGTCAAAAAACACACTCATAATAGTAAATAATTAGAAATGAATCTCTTACAATAGGAAAATTGTTGATGGAATAAAGTTGGTTAAAAAAAAAAGGCCTATACACTGAACGCAAAGATTATAAAAATCGATAGCTATGATAATGTGGTTTTTAATATTTTGCAAGAAATCATTGCCCAAACCTTAAATTAAAATTCCATCAAACATGCTACAATACAAAAACTTACATTCTGTTTTATTCTTTCCCCCCTAAATTTACAACTTTTTTTAATTCGGAAAGTAGAACAAACTCATCATAAGAAAATCAGAAAATATGGATATGACAAAAGAATATACAGAACAATCATGATCCCAATCATCCTATGTTGGGTTTGGTGTTTATCCTTCTATATTCCTTTACTTGTATATTATGATTAATAGTATTATTGCATAAGATATATTGTGCCTGCTATGCATAAATTTGCCATAATTGGTTGAACAAGTCCTCTGCATTGGGGCTGTAAGGTTTTGTGTGGTTGGTGTGAGATGAGTTAGTGACTAAGACCGAAAACAGTATTCACCAACTTGCCCTACATTCCTTTGGCCAGATTTTAGTCTCATGACTGTCGCCAGAGACATGGGGCATGAAAAATGTGATCCATCAGCACTAGTGGGCTTCTAGATCTTCCCAATGGTGAGTAGAGAGCAAGATATAGAAATAATTACCTAAAATTTAACATCTGTGAGGTATATCAATCAAATTGAAACAGAATAAACTTATTTAAAATACAGATCAGTACAAATGTCTCAAACTAGTATGTTAAAAGTGAAATGAGTGAGGGTAATCATTTTGACCAATCCTAATTATAAAAGACCTATTTGGATAAAGTATAATTTAATATATTCCTTAGATTTTTTATTTATCCTATGCAGTTAAAAAAAATCAAATGTACCCACTGAATTGCTTATCTATATAAAGAATCGGGTTTTAAGAACTTAAAAATTAAACAAAAATATCATAAAAGATTTTTTTTTAACTTCCAAAGAGCTCAGAAGTGAGGGGGAAAGATCCTTCAGTTTAAGCAGTGTCATATTCTGTCTGAAAATCAGTTTCTCCTTGATATGTTTTTCCTGCAGCAAAGTATTCTGACAGAGTCAAGTGTAATTGAACAAAAAGTGAAATTATTTCCTTTTATACAAAGGATGCCACACAATATTTGAATTTATATGTAACCTTGAATTGTCATTTCCTTTTATATTCAAGGTATGCCTATTGATTAGCTTACAAATTTTGTCACAAGTGTGACCCTGTCTTCATAGTTACTGTTAAAAATACTATTGTGAAAAAAAAATAAATAAAAATACCATTGTGTCACACTTTCTATCTTGTCCTGATGGCAAATAAAATTAGAATTGGAATAGTTCAATCAGGATTGTGGCTTGGGTCAACATTAAAGTTAAAGATATGTTCACAAACCTAACATCTATGAGGAGAAGCATTGTCATGTTCAAGGCCATATCCTTGGCACTTCTATATCCTATCACATAGTAAGTATTCAACAAATATTTGATAAGTGAGATAGTAAGGTTTTTGTCCTCCTAGCTCTGAGATGTGTAAGCTTTTATTTGGGAAATAAATGACATATCTTTTTCTCTGGTTTTGCCATGTATAGAAGGAGGCAATGCTTATACGATGGTGATTATGGTTTATTATGAAGTTAGACTACCTGAGTTCAAATCTCTGTTCTGCCATTTATCAGTTGTATGATCTTGGGAAGGATGTTAACTTCTGTACAATAATTTCTCAGCTAGAAAAAGGGGAGATAATAATAACTCATATCTAATATGGCTGATGTGATAATCTAATGTGTTTACATCAGCTCTTGAGAGACCAAGCACTAAAAGGACACTGCTTAGCTCACTTAATGAAATTTGTAGCTAAATTGTGTGCCTACTTATGTCCACATTACAGTATAACTTGTTTTGTTTGATGCCAAATATGTAATACAAAATTGTTAGTGTCTTGTAAATTAAGCAGTAGTTGATCTTTTAAAATGCTTTTTAAAAAATGTCTTAATAATGGTTTACATTTATAAAACATTTTGAAAATAATCAGTTACTCATGTTTTCCTCTTAGTACAAGAATTCTTCTAGGTAGCTTTCTTATGTCAATCAAATAACAGCCATAAAAATACAGATAGATAAATAGATTTTAATGTCTCAGAAACTAGTGATATCAGTTATAAAACTTTTGCCCAAACACAAGGGTAAGGATATAATTTTCAGGGGGCTACATAATGAAAATATGAAGGATATAGATTACTTTCAATATAGTAGTATATTTTTAAACTCCACTTTCTTTAGAAATTATGCATAGATTCTATTTGGGCTTGTGTCAAAGTAATTTTCCGTGGTAGGAATCTTTCTGCTAGTCATTTTTATTCATTTTATTTGTTTGGATTCACTTTTTCAGTGAAAAATTACACATTGGTTTCAGGATTTTCTCTGTTGAATGAACATAGTAGACCCAATCCCCAAGCTGCTGAAGTGAAAAGGTAACTTAATGTCATCAGAACTAGGAATGTGAAGCTGAAATTGGTGACATATAAACAGTGCTAGTAATCATTTTCCATATAGAAATATTATTCAAGGGTCTCTAAAGAGTTTCTTTAGAAAGTAATAAAATGGTTTTCCATTATATAAACTAGCCATTTGTTAAAAAGAAAATGTAGCTAGCTGGTCATTTAGAAAGTTGGAAAATTGAATTTACTCTATAGTTGAGTGAGGAGGGTAAACAGTAGAGTGTGGGGTTCGTAATAACCCTCTTGAGGTCACATTATTATCATTCTCATTCTGGTGCTCTTAGACAAAGTTGATACAAAGATTTGGGGACTTTACATGGTGCTTCAAAAGACTCCAAGAAAAGAAATCTGTCATATCTAAACTAAGAAGGCTCTTTCAATGAACGCATTCTATATAAATACATTCTTGCTGAACTGTTAGCCTTTTAGATAGAGTCTTATAAAATTAGCTCTTAATCTTTGTATTCCAAGATATCAATACAAAAATCAAACAGATTTGAGGAGATCTGCAATTCACTTTATTCCTTCTAGAATATTTACATCACACTTCATTGTGTCCACTTGAAAACACATAATTATTTGAGATCTCTAATGGATATTGTAATACTCAAACAATAACCAGATAAGCACAAGATAATAGTATATACTTAGAAATGTGTTATATGGATTACAAAAACAATCTTAAAGCAAAGAAAAAAACTGTCCAATGATTGGATAGTTAAAATAATTTCTGATAGAAAAGACTATGAATAGTGTAGTAAAGAACACAGATTTTTGAGCTACATAGATTTGGATTCCTATCTTCAGTTTTGCCTATCAACCACCAGCAAACAGGTTTTTCCAAGTAATTTAGTCCCGCTATTTGTTTCTTGATCACTAAAATTAGAATAATGATATTGGAATGATATCAAGAAGTTATGAGATTTATATGAGATAATCATCTGGATTTAATGAGATTATAACTGACTAGTCCAGAGAAATCACTTTCTAATTCATAATCATGAAGATTTATCATAGAGGTATTTGCCTTTCACCTGCTTATTCTCATTTCCTGAAGTGGAGAAGATATTCTTACTTCCAGCATTGAGTTAGCTTTTAATGATAATCTAATAATTACTGAATCATCATGAAATGGGGTGATACTAAAACTTTTGTCACTGGTAAGATATTAGGCATAATCAAATAAAAACAGATGCCAGGTATGAACTGCCAGTAAGTAAGGACTAATACAAACCAAGTGAGTATCAGCCTAACAGAAAGCTAAATACAAAGAAAAAAAATACATCATATTTACAAAATGGAGATAAACATGTTAGTAGTTAATATTGACAATGTGTCCTGTGACACCATGGTTTTTTTTGTTTTGTTTTTGTTAGGGGTTATACTTGGGTTTTTCTGCAAACCTAATATACTTTGTGATAGGTGATCTTGCTCAAGATGATAGCAAACAGTTTGTCAAATGAATGCACAGAAAACCATAATTTATTTTCATTTTTTACAAATATATTGGTGTTATGTTACTAATAATTCAACCAAATTTACAGAAATTTATTCTTTCCTATAGTGAAGTCATTGTTATATGGGATTTCATACAAATTCTACTACCTTTCTCCAATTAAAAAATTTTAATTATTTAAAATCCATAATTTACATTAGGGTTCACTCTGGGCATTGTACACTTTATGAGTTTTGACAAATGTGTAGTGACATGTATCCTCTGTTGTAGTATCATACAGTCCTCTGTGCTCTATTTATCCCTCTCGCCCCCAGAGCCCTTGGCAACCATTGCTCTTTTCACTGTCTCCATTGTTTTTGCTTCTTCCAAACTGTCATATAGTTGGAATCATACAGTATGTATCCTTTTCAGATAGACATCTTTCACTTGGTAATAAGCATTTAAAATTCCGCCATGTCTTTTAATGTCTTGGTAACACATTTATTTTTAGCACTGAATAATATTCCACTGTCTGTACATACCAACGTTTATCCACTTTTCTATTAAAGGACATCATGTTTGCTTCCAAGTTTTGGCAATTATGGATAAGGCTTCAATAAACATACATGTGCACATTTTTTTTATGGATATAGGTTTTCAACTCCTATGGGTAAAAATACCAAGGAGCAGAATTGCTGGATCATATGGTAAGAATATGTTTAGTTTAGTAATAAAATGCCAACTGTCTACCAAAGTAGCCACACAACTTTGCATTTCCACCAACAATGAAGGAGAGTTTCTGTTGCTCCTCACCCTTGCCAGCATTGCTCATTTTTTTTTTGGATTTTCACTATCCTAATAGGTGTGCACTTATCTCATTGTTTTAATGCACAATTCCCTAATGACATATGATCTTGAGTATCTTTTCATATGCTTGTCTTCTTTCTATATAGCTCTTTGGTGAGGTGTCTGCTTGAGACTTCTGTACATTTTTAATTTTTTTTGCTTAATGTTTATTTATATCTGAGAGAAAGACAGAGCAAGCACAAGTCAGGGAGTGGCAGAGAGAGACCAATAGAGAATCTGAAGCAGGCTCTAAGCTCTGAGCTGTCAGCACAGAGCCTGATGCGGGGCTTGAATTCACAAGCTGTGTGATCATGACCTGAGCCGAAGTCAACGCTTAACTGACTGAGCCACCCAGGAGCGCAGGAGACCCACTTTTGCTCATTTTTAAATTGTTCATTTTCTTATTTCTGAGTTTTAAGAGTTAGTTATATATTTTGGTTAACAGTCTTTAATCAAGTATATTTTTTTCTGCGAATATTTTGTCTTGGTATGTGGCTTGTCTTCATTTTCTCTTAACATAATCTTTCACGTAGTAAAAGGTTTTTTTTATTATTTTAATAAAGTCCAGCTTATTATTTTTTTCTTTCATGGATTATACCTTTGGTATAGTGTCTAAAAAAGTCATCACCATAACCAAGGTCACCTAGATTTTCTCCTATGGTATTTCCTAGGAGTTTGATAGTTTTCCATTTCATCTTTAGGTCTATGATCCACTTTGAGTTAATTTTTGTGAAGGGTAGTAAGGTCTGTGTCTAGATTTATGTTTGTGCTTGTGGATGACCTGTTGTTCCAATACCTTTTGTTGAAAAGACCATCTTTTCTCCATTGTATTGTACTTTCTCCTTTGTCAAAGATAAGTTGAATGTATTTATGTGAGTCTATTTCTGATCTCTATACTGCTCCATTGATCTACTTGTCTATTTTTTTGCCAATACCACACTGTCTGGAATACTGTAGTTTTATTAAGTCTTGAATTTGAGCAGTTTCAGGTCTTTGATTTTGTTCCTCTTCTTTGTGTTGGAAAAAATAATTTAATAAAATCTAGACTGAGGATTATCTTGCAAGTATATCTCATATTCTAAAGAAATAATTGAGAAAATATTTTACAAAAGAGGCACTGTGTGTTATACACTTGCACACAACATCGTCTCAACTATTCAACTCTGCTGTTTCAAGTAAAACAGTCTTAAATAAAATATAAATGAATTAGAGTGGCTATGTTACAATACATCTTGATTTGCAAAAACAGATGCTGGGTCACAGGTGCTAAACCTGTTTTGTCTACTACCTTATAACTGGTATCAAACAAAGTCTCGGCAAATATCATGGATTTAGTAAGTGTATGGTGAAGAGACAAATAAAGAATATTTTTCCATTGGAAATATCTATTGATATTTTATTTTTAAGGTATTTATTTAAATTCCAGTTAGTTAACATACAGTATAATATTAGTTTTAGGTGTACAATATAGTGATTCAACACCACCCCGTGCTCCTCACAAGTGCACTTCTTAATCCCATCATCTACCCATTCCCCCCTCCCACCTCTCCTCTGGTGACCATCAGTTTGTTCTCTATAGTTAAGTGTCTGTTTCTTGGTTTGCTTCCTTCTCTCTCTCTCTTTTTTTTTTTTTGCTCCTCTGTTTTCTTTCTTAAATTCCACATATGAGTGAAATCATATGGTATCTGTCTTTCTCTGACTGACTTATTTCACTCAGCATAATGCTCTCTAGCTCCATTCATGTCCTTGCAAATAGCAAGATTTCATTCTTTTTTTTTTTATGGCTAAGTAATATTCCGGTGTGTGTGTGTGTGTGTGTGTGTGTGTGTGTAAGTGTGTGTATGATATACATATATGACATATATGAATATATATCATATATAGATATATATATATGATATCTGATATCATATATATGATATATTACATATATATAAGTGGTATACCACATCTTCTTTATCCATTCATCAGTTGATGGACATTTGGGCTCTTTTCATAATTTGGCTATATGCTGCTATAAACATTGAGGTGCTATAAACATTGAGGTGCATGTATCCCTTTGAATCAGTATTTTTGTATCCTTTAAGTAAATACCTACTTGTGCAAGTGCTGTATCATAGGGTAGTTCTATTTTCAGCTTTTTAAGGAACGACCATACTGTTTTCCACAGGGGCTGAATTTGTGTACCAGTTCTAGCAATCTTTTGGTGGAGTCTTTCAGGTTTTCTATATAGAGTATCAAGCCATCTGCAAATAGTAGAAGTTTGACATCTTTCTTGCCGATTTGGATGCCTTTTATTTCTTTTTGTTGTCTGATTGCTGAGGCTATTTACTTTGTAAATAACAGTGGTGAGAGTGGACATCTCTGTCTTGTTCCTGACCATAGAGGAAAAACTCTCAGTTTTTTACCTATAATTCAGAAGTGTATATCCTATTTTCAGCAAAGCTTAAACTCCATTAAAGGGATTCTGGTTAAAGAAGCTAATAGTTCATGTATATTCCTCACTGAGAGGAGTATTATTGCTTATTACTCTATGCATAATGTATACAATATAGTCATCCACATCTGATAATAGTTTGTACAAGTCAATAAGGAGTCTATAACACAAGAAGAAAAAATAAATAATATTCCCATTAGGTAAACTTAATGTCTGCATTTTTAATACCGAAGGCTCTGTGTATTGTAATGGAAAAAATATATTTAGCTAAAATACATATTTATAATGCAAAAAATATATTAGCTAAAATACATATTGTAGATGCAAATTTCTCATGACTCTGAAGTAGATACTCTCATTCAAGCACAAGATATAATAATAACATTTTTTTAGTAAAGTTCACTGTAGAAGTGAGACATTATTTCTGAAAACTCAGTTTATTTCATGTTTTAATTTAGCATTTCAAAATGTCTGTAAAAAGTTATTTAGAAGCATATTTATTTCTGTAAATTACAGTCTATTTTAGTAGTCAATTGTAGTATTAATATTCATATTAATTCTAGCCTGCTAATATTCCTTATTCTAATCAGAATATGCAAACCTTTGTTATTATTCACTGTTGCCATCCATTAACAAATCACATGGGAAAAATGTTCTTTAATACATTTTGCACTGAGAGTGCAATCTGAAATAAGGATTTTTTTCTTGTGGGATCCAAGAGGCATATTGGTATAGGTAATCTGAAATAGGAAATGATGTAAAATTGGAGAATCTGCTTAGCCATTTGTTGGGGTTATTACTGAGGATGATGAGATTATACACAATGCTTGGCTAACTGAAGTGTAGCTCAGAGATTTCAGGTGGGCTGCAGTTAAGCCTGGGAGGGCCTTGGGTCTCTTGGGATGCCTGTCTAACCAGCCTGATTGTGGAATGCTTGGGGGCCGGCCCTCTCAGATGTTTCTGCAGTCCTTGGAGAACTCCGTTCTGTACCTTGTATACAAAGTTTAGCAAAACAATAGGACACAAAGACCCTTGCCATATATCTCTGATTTGATGAGTTTCTTTTGATTGTTCCCCTTGAAGTCAACCACCCTTTGTTTTTGTACCTGAAATGTTGTCCGCCCTCTGTACACAAGCCATCTGAGATTTGTGACCGGCCTGACACTGCAAGAAAAGAGAATAGGAGTGAGGTGAACGGGGTCTTCGTCTTTGAACGTTGACCTCCAAGCCTTCTCCTCTCCTTCTTGGCAAAGTGTAGAGTAATCTTTCATGCCTCGGGGCAGGGTTTGTTGGTCATTCCTGGCAGACATTGAATATCCAAGCAAGTATCTTAGTGGGTTTCATTAGTGTCAAAAGGGATCCACTATTTTAAGTAAATTCTTCAAGCACAGTGAACTAATTGGTCTAATAACAGCCATTATGTTTATTGAATTTGTTTCCATAGTAGCATATTTAGACCTATAATAAATAAAGGCTTTATTAAAAACTTATATTACTAATGAACAAAGGCAAGAGATGATAAAAGTAAAAACAAAGATTTAATATAGTCTATTAAACTATAATGTCCCTATGTTTTAACAAAAAGTTCTCATGATGCACAATCACCAGTTACAATATTCACTGCAGTGGCCCCGCTGTCCAGCTCTCTGATACTGACCTTACATATGAGTCCTAATTTCATCTCTTGAGCAATTTATAGGGCGTTTCCATTTGCATGTGCTGCCCTTGCCTCAAAGTGCATGGTTTAATACTGACATCATATTTTTTTTTATGTCTCAACATTCCTATCTCTTAATAAATAGGTCTAGAAAGGTTAAGTTTTCCTTCAGGGCAAGTCCAAACAACAATTATCAATGCTTCAAAAACTTAACCTTTCCTGTGGTCTGCACTGAAATATTGTCTGTGGGTCTAGACTCTAGCTCTTTGTAAAGAAGGCATCCAGTGAAAAGTAATAAGACTTTATAATCTTCAAATTATCACTTGATTGATGTAAGAACTGAGGCTTAGAGAGCTTTGCCAGCTTGCTCAAAATTGCATTGCTGATGAGACTGCAAGAGGCTTTAAGAGAAAAGAAGCAGATATTTGGGGAGAAAAGGTAGAAGGGACTGTCTGTGAAAGAGACATGAGTACACAATTGAGAGAGTAAGGAAATGTGCCAATTGAACAATATTAACAAATACTGATGTGATTAGATATTAATACTATTAATGCTGAAGAATATAGGGTAATTTTCTTGTCATTTATTTTTTGTTTCAAAATTGACCAGTTTGAATTCACCTGATTTTCTTTGATTTGGGTAATGTAATTACTTATCTATTACATAAGAATTTGTATAATTTTTAGGATTTTGAGTGTTCTCCCTATTGTTCTCCCTAAATTGGTTTCTCATCCAGAATACAAAGAACCTTCTAAGCATGTTAAGTCTTTCTTGGTGAAAAAAAAAAATGCCAGTTGCAGAAGGTTCTTACTATTGTAGGGGAAATCTCAACCTACCCTGGTCCACTGGAAACATAAAAATGTTACTGAACTAATAGGCTTCTGATTTTGTAGGTTATGTTTCTCACTCTTTTTCATAAGTGCTTCCAAACAAGGCACATAAGGTATTCACTAATCCTTGGTTACCAGTGCTAATCAACATTCTAATCTAATCTTCACTTCACATTTAACCAAGTTTCTACTGCTAGCCTGAATGCTTTCTCTGAGAACAATTTGCTACATATTCAACAGACTGAAAACCCTTCTGGAATTGGCATCATTCCTTAGGAGCAGAGCTTAACCAAAGACTGAAGGAAGACAGAATATGCATACTTCAGCTCACTTGCCTTTTCGACATACGTGTTGTATTCCGTTTCCTGGAATTCGCATGTGTCATTAGGCTTCAAGTAAAACTAGTGGTAACTTGATGGATAACAACACATTTTCAATATAATATGATGAAAAGTAAATACCTATGGATTTCTTGGTTTTATAAGTCAAAACCTAAGAAAAAAAGATTTTCTTTTTAACTGAATTGGCTTAATATCTTGATAACACATATCATAGGAAAATTCATTAGTTTACTAATTATAATAGCAAACCAAGGAGATAAATAAATAAATCAAAAGTTGTTGTTTTTTTAACTAAATGGCATCTACTTTTTTTCTGTTAAAATACTATGGGTAATTATAATGCATAGTCATATTTATTTCCTCCTATTAATGCTAATAAAAGCAGCCTTTTTTTTTAAATATGAAATTTATTGCCAAATTGGTTTCCATACAACACCCAGTGCTCATCCCAACAGGTGCCTCCTCAAAGCCCACCACCCACTTTCCCCTCCCTCCCACCCCCCATCAACCCTCAGTTTATTCTCAGTTTTTAAGAGTCTCTTATGGTTTGTCTCCCTCCCTCTCTAACTTTTTTTTTCTTCCCCTCCCCCATGGTCTTCTGCTAAGTTTCTCAGGATCCACATAAGAGTGAAAACATATGGTATCTGTCTTTCTCTGTATGACTTATTTCACTTAGCATAACACTCTCCAGTTCCATCCACATTGCTACAAAAGGCCATATTGCATTCTTTCTCATTGCCACATAGTATTCCATTGTGTATATAAACCACAATTTCTTTATCCATTCATCAGTTGATGGACATTTAGGCTCTTTCCATAATTTGGCTATTGTTGAAAGTGCTGCTATAAACATTGGGGTACAAGTGCCCCTATGCATCAGTACTCCTGTATCCCTTGGGTAAATTCCTAGCAGTGTTATTGCTTGGCCATAGGGTAGATCTATTTTTAATTTTTTGAGGAACCTCCACACTGTTTTCCAGAGTGGCTGCACCAGTTTGCATTCCCACCAACAGTGTGGAAGGGTTCCCGTTTCTCCACGTCCTCACCAGCATCTATAGTGTCCTGATTTGTTCATTTTAGCCACTCTGGTTGGTGTGAGGTGGTATCTGGGTGTGGTTTTGATTTGTATTTCCCTGATGAGGAGTGATGTTGAGCATCTTTCCACGTGCCTGTTGGCCATCTGGATGTCTTCTTTAGAGAAGTGTCTATTCATGTTTTCTGTCCATTTCTTCACTGGGTTGTTTGTCTTTCGGGTGTGGAGTTTGGTGAGCTATTTATAGATTTTGGATACTAGCCATTTGTCCAATATGTCATTTGCAAATATCTTTTCCCATTCCATTGGTTGCCTTTTTTGTTGATTGTTTCCTTTGCTGTGCAGAAGCTTTTTATCTTCATAAGGTCCCAGTAATTCACTTTTGCTTTTAATTCCCTTGCTTTGGGGATGTCAAGTAAGAAATTGCTATGTCTGAGGTCAGAGAGGTCTTTCCCTGCTTTCTCCTCTAGGGTTTTGATGGTTTCCTGTCTCACATTCAGGTCCTTTAACCATTTTGAGTTTATTTTTGTGAATGGTGTGAGAAAGTGGTCTAGTTTCATTCTTCTGCATGTTGCTGTCCAGTTCTCCCAGCACCATTTGTTAAATAGAATGTCTTTTTTCCATTGGATATTCTTTCTTGCTTTGTCAAAGATTAGTTGGCCATACTTTTGTGGGTCTAGTTCTGGGGTTTCTATTCTATTCCATTGGTCTATGTGTCTGTTTTTGTGCCAATGCCATGCTGTCTTGATGATTACAGCTTTGTAGTAGAGGCTAAAGTCTGGGATTGTGATGCCTCCTGCTTTGGTCTTCTTCTTCAAAATTACTTTGGCTATCTGGGGTCTTTTGTGAGAAGCAGCCTTTTGAATCTAGTAACTACATCCTAAAATTATGGCAAGTGAGAAGTATCAAATTTTAAGACCTATCCTTCTAGCTTTTACATTATTTTAAAAATGTTTACTTTTGAGAGAGAGAGAGAGCTCCTGTGCATGAGTGGGGGGGCAGAAGGAGAGGGGGATGCAGGATCCAAAGTAGGCTCTGTACTGACAGCAGAGAGCCTGATGCAGGACTTGAAATCACGAACTGTGAAATCATGACCTGAGTCAAAGTCAGATGTTTAACCGACTGAGCCACCCAGGCAGCCCTAGCCTTTCTACTTTAAATTGCTTATAAAGATATACATGGAGTTTGGATTCCACTTTTAGGAAGCAGATCACAATTGCTCATAGATATGCACACACACACACACACACACACACACTCAAACACACACACATATGATAACTTCTAGTACCAGCAATAGTGTTGGAAAGCTATTCAGTCATGGACAGTGTGAATATAAATTGTGACAAACTTTGGAGAAAATATGTGGCAGCACAAATTAATATCAAACATGTATATTACCTTTGACACATCAAATCAAATTTTAGAATTCTAATAGAAATAACACCATGCATATACCTTGTAAAACTATAGTGAGAGAACATGAGAAAAAAATTAAATGTCCATCAGTGGGGAATGGTTGACCTTTTCTATATCCACCCAGTGAAATTGAAATATCATATATCCATGTCAAGCCATCATAATTAAGTATGAAATCTTGTTGCAAGATTAAATATATAAGAGGGGGAAGAGAAGAAAAGAGAGGAGACAGCTGAAAAAAATATCAAAGAAAAAAAAAAAGATAGCTACCAAAGCTACCAAAGGGGCTAAGAGACTGACAGAGACTCTTTTAAAAAAATTAATACCATAATCATACTTAAAGCAAAATCTAAAAAAAAAAAAGAAAAACCAAGCAAAAAACAGGATTGTAAATAAAATACACACATGAATTTCTCAATGCAAGTATTAAGAACCTTCATTTAAATATAGAATTTGATTGGGACACCTGGGTGGCTCAGTAAGTTAAGTATCAGACTGTTGATGTCAGCTCAAGTCATGATCTCACTGTTCTTGAGTTCGAGCACCACTCAGGACTCTGTTCTGATGGCATGGAGCCTGCTTCAGATTCGCTCTCTCATCTTTCTCTGCCTCTCCCACTCTCCCTCACTTTCAGAATAAACTAAATAAATTTATAATTTGATGAAGAGAAGCAAAGAAACTTCTTCCTTCCCCCCTTAACACACAATTATGTACATAGTCAACATTTAGCATGTTCAGCCTCTGAAAGTTCATCAACCATGTTTTTTGGGGGGCCTTTTTATTGTCCACAGGGATTTATTATTCACCTTAATAAATTAATAAAGAATTTTAGTGATGTTTTCCTCCTGAATATCTTAGATAGACAACAATGACTTGTGCTAAAAAAAAAAGTCTTTATGAACTCAAAACATTGTGAAACCTTTTTTACAAAATATGTCTTAGCCATGAAATACAAAATCAAAACTTTCCTTTAACACTTAAATTGTTACCAGATCATTCAATACCATTGTTTAGGAAGATCATGGGGAAATTAGTGATTTCAAGAAACACAGAAGTTTATATGCAAAAGTAACCTCACATTTAAATTTCACTTTGAAAATTTACTTGATCAAAAAACATTTCTTAGATTCTTTTATTCATTTCTAATTTACAGCATTATAAAGTCAAATTTTGACTGTTGAAAACAGTTGCCACAGATGAAAATGTTTTCCAACTGAATTTTCATAGTCATTACAAAGTTAGGTTTATAATGCAATTGCTGACAGGCTTTTAGCATCTTGATGTTCAATATTCATTTCTGCTACAAGAAAACTCAAACTAAAAACTTTTTTTTTGGTAGCTGACACTGTTCAATGCTTGACTGGAAGACTATTTTAGGACAATCAAAAGGAATAATAGCATACAAAAATTGATCTGATTTAATAGACACAATTTTGGAAAGGAATAATTTAACATAATGTGGAAGAAAAATCTTGTCTGTTTACTTAAAGACCAGAAAGCCCACAGATAAGCAGATGTTCAGTACTTCCCTTTGGTATTTTGATATTTAAGGGACTAAGCAGAGTTAATACAACCTCGTCTTTTCAATTCTACTAACTTTCATTGGATTTTCATCCTTTCTCTGTACCTTTTTATTTTTATTTTTCCTATTTTTTGTAGTTTCAAGTTTTTATTTAAATTCCAGTCAGCTAAAATACAGTGTAACATTAGTTTCAGGAGTAGAATTGAGTGATTCATCACTTGCATATCGTACTCTGTGTTAATCACAAGTGCCTTCCTTTTATAAAAAATTTTTTTATTAAGTGTACTTATATTTGAGATACGGGGGCAGAGAGAGAAGGGTACAGAGGATCCAAAGTGGGCTCTGTGCTAAGAGCAGACAGTCTGATGTGGGGCTCAAACTCACGAACTGGGAGATCATGACCTGAGTTGAAGTTGGACACTTAACCAACTGAGCCCCACAAGTGCCCTCCTTAATACCCATCACCCATTTAATCCATTTCCCCACCCACCTCCCCTTCAGCATATCTCAGTTTGCTCTCTATAGTTAAGAGTCTGTATGTTGGTTTGCCTCCTTCTCTTTTTTTTCTTTACTTCTCTGTTTTGTTTCTCAAATTCCTCATATGAGTGAAATCATATGGTATTTGTCTTTCTCTGACTTATTTCACTTATCCTAATACTCTCTAGCTCCATCCATATTGTTGCGAATGACAGGATTTCATTCTTCTTCATGGCTGAGTAATATTCCACCACATACATACGTGTGTGTGTGTGCACACACACACACACACACACACACGTATGTATACCACTTCCTCATTATCCATTCATCAGTCAATGGACATTTGGGCTCTTTCCATAATTTGGCTCATGTTGATAATACTGGTATAAATATCAGGTTTCATGTATCCCTTTGAATGAATATTTTTGTATCCTTTGTGTAAATACCTAGTAGTGCAATTGCTGTGTCATAGGGTAGTTCTATTTTTAACTTTTGGAGGAAACTCCATACTGTTTTCCAGAGTGGCTGCACCAGTTTACATTCTCATCAACAGTATAAGAAGATTCCCCTTTCCCCATATCCTCACAAACATCTGTTGTTTCCTGCATTGTTAATTTTAGCCATTCTGACAGGTGTGAGGTGATATCTCATTGTAGTTTTGATTTGTATTTCCCTGATGATTAGTGATGTTGAGCATCTTTTCATGTGTCTCTTAGCCACCTGCATGTCTTCTTTGAAAAATGTCTATTCATGTCTTCTGCCCATTTTTTACCTAGATTATTTGTTTTTGGGGTGCTGAGCTTGATAAGTTCTTTACACATTTTGGAAACTAACCCTTCATCAGATATGTCATTTGCAAATACCTTCTCCCACTGCTTATAGTTTTGTTTATTGTTTCTTTCACTATAGAGACGATTTTTATCTTGATGAAATCCCAATTATTTATGCTTTTGTTTCTCTTGCTTCTGGAGACATCTAAAGAGAAGTTGCTATGACCAATGTCAAAAATTTTACTGCCTGTATTCTCTGACATTTTGATGGTCTCCTGTCTCACATTTAGGTCTTTCATCCATTTGGAATTTATTTTTGTGTGTAGTGTAAGAAAGTGGTCCAGTTTCATTTTTTTGCATGTGCCTGTCAAATTTTCCCAACACCATTTGTTGAAGAGACAACAGACTCATTTGTTGAAGAATCTTTTTTCCATTGGATATTTTTTCCTCTTTGTTGAAGATTAGTTGACTATAGGTGTGGGTCCATTTCTGGATTTTCTATTCTGTTCCATTAATCTATCAGTCTGTTTTTTTTTTTTTATGTCAATACCATACTGTATTAATCACTATAGCTTTTTAATATAACATGGATCCCAGAATTGTGATGCCTTGAAATTGCTTTTCTTTTTCAAAGTTTCCTTGGTTATTCAGGATGTTTGGGATTCCATACAAATTTTAGGATTATTTGTTTGTTCTAGCTATCTCTGTGAAGAATGCTGGTGGTATGACAGGGATTGAATTAAACGTGTAGACTGCTTTGGGTCCTATCAACATTTTCACAATACTTGTTTTCCAACCCATGGACATAGAATGTTTTTCCTTTCTTTGTGTTATCTCCAGGGCCAGATGGCTTCACAGGAGAATTCTACCAAACATTTAAGGAGTTATTACCTGTTCTTCCCAAACTATTCCAAAACATACAAAGGGAAGGAAAACTTCCAAAACTCATTCTGTGAGGCGAGCATTACCTTGATTCCAAAACCAAAGATTCCACTAAAAAAGAGAATTACAAGCCAATATCCATGATGGACACGATGCAAAAACTCTCAACAAAATACTCGTAAAGTGAATCCAATAGTAGATTAAAAGAATCATTCACCACAATCAAGTGGGATTTATTCCTGGGATGCAAACGTGGTTCAATATTCACAAATCAATCATAATGATACATCACATTAATAAAAGAAAGGATAAGAACCATATGATCCTCTCAACAGATGCAGAAAAAGCATTTGACGAAGTAAAGAATTTTTCTTGATAAAAACCCTCAACAAGTAGGGATAAAGGGAACATACCTCAGCATCATAAAGGCCATATATGAAAGACCCACAGCTAACATCATCTTCAATGGGGAAAAACAGAGTTTTTCCTCTACAGACAGGAATAAGACAGGGATGCCCACTCTGTCTACTGTTATTTAACATAGTACTGGAATTCCTAGCCTCAGCAATTAGACAACAAAAAGAAATAAAAACCACCTAAATTGGCAAGGAAAAAAAATCAAACTGTCACTATTTGGAGATGACATGATACTCTATATAGAAAGACTCCACCAAAAAATTGCTAGATCTGATACACAAATACAGTAATGTCGTAGGATATAAATTAATCTGTTACAAAAAATCTGTTACATTTCTATACACTAATAATGAAGAGCAGAAAGAGAAATCAAGTAATCAATCCCATTTACAGTTGCACCCAAAACATAAGATACGTAAGAATAAAGCTAACCAAAGAGGTAAAAGATAGGTACTCTGAAAACAGTACAAACACTTATCTCTGCATCTTTTTAGAAGCTGCTTCTGTGGGATCTTATGTATACTATAGCCTCTTAGTAAGATATATAAAAAGCAAAAAAACATAAATTTTATTTATCCAGTTATACCAGCAGTCAATTATATAATCCAATTTTGTTTCATTTGTACTTTAGTATGAATATTTGTATGTCTAAAGAATTGGGAAAACCCATTTTATTTGCACATCAGAATTAAACTGTCAATATAGATGGAATGATTTCACGGTTAGTTGCTATTTGCCAATATTGTGTCCCAAACTAGAAATAACTTCCAATGAAGAAGAGAGGAAAAAAAAAGACAAAGAAAAAAGAGACAGAGAAAGGCAATGATATTTCTGCACAAAGAAGTTTGAAACTGTGTCAATTACTTGAAAAATCAATTTAATGTAAGCCCAGTCTCAGTGTGTTTGGTAGCTTGAGTTTAGATAACTATTTATAAAGTTCATTTCTGCAACTTCGGTTTAATCAGTAACATTATGTAATGGTAGGAGACAAGTCTCAGGGTGCTGAAATCTGAAACAGTTTTGGCTTCCTATGTGATTGACAAAACCTGTTTGAAACAAAAAACTTAATTCCATTGTCAAATGCAGTATCAGTGAGGAGCCTTATTTCACTTTCACGGTAGAACAATAGGAGATATATAATTCTACCTAAATTTGTATCACTGTTCAGCTTATAATTAAACACACTGTCACATGTGCATTTTCTACTTTTATATTAGTGATTAAGAAAAGAATGATTTCACCTAAATAGTATAAATTGCTATTTCAAATGGAATAATTCCTTTATGTGTTTATATAAATCATCCACACTTAATTTTTCTCTAAAAATTTTATTAGAATTATGTATACACATTTATAAAGATTTGTAAGACATTTGCTTGGTTATGTAGTTTATAGTTTTATAAATGTTTAGTGGTAACAGTTAAATTAGTAACATACTTATTTCTTTAAATTATACAAACATAGTTTGCATGTGTGTCTTCAAATTCTAGGAAATTCTGAATATACCATTTACTTTTTCAGAATGACATCTTTTCCTTGAGTTTTATGATTTATATTGTAAGAAATTAATATATGGGGCAGGTGGGTGGCTCAGTCAGTTAAGCATCCAACTTCAGCTCAGGTCATGATCTCGCAGTTCATAAGTTCAAGCCCCGCATCAGGCTCTGTGCTGACAGCTCAGAGCCTGGAGCCTGCTTTGGATTCTGTCTCCCTCTCTCTCTGCTCCTCCCCTGCTCACATTCTGTCTCTGTCTCTGTCTCTGTCTCTGTCTCTCTCTCTCAAAAATAAATCAACATTAAAAAAAAATTAAAAAAAGAAATTAACATAGAAGTATATATTTTCTAAAAAAAATGTATATCTATCTATCTATCTATCTAACCAAATATGATTTTATATTCAAATTTACTCACTATGATGATTCTATGCTATTCCTCTGGATTATAACATAGAGTTAAAAGCTTTCCACTTATGTTGTATTCTTAGTACATCATGTGCATAATTTGAAATAATAATTTTGCTAAAATTTCCATCCAAATGGAGAATTATATGTCAGTTGGGGTTACTGGAAAGAATATGGATTCTGGAGTCTTAGAAAAACAGTTTCCAAGTACTGGATTCAAGACTGCCTATTAGAGGAACTTTCTCTCCTTCAGTTGTTATTTTTCTTTCTTTTTCTTTTTTTGTTTTTAATCTTGCATTGAAAGGTGGTTAGGATAATTAGAGAAATTTTATTTAAGGCACTAAATATATCATACCAATATTGCTTAAGAAATCTAATGTGTTACACTCTTTATTCACATGGTCATTTATTTATTTATTTTTTACCTAACAAATATTAATTATTACCCTCTTCTATGTACCTATTATAGTGGGAGAGAAAGGAACATAAATAATAGCAGAACAAGGAGGTTTTGCTTAAAAAGCATATAGTTTAGTGTGCCACATGTTAAACAGAAACATGCCAATGTAGAATTATGCTCAATATTTTTCGGAGCATAAAGCAGGGGTCTCCTAATTCTGCTTGTGCAGTGGAGGATAGAGAGTTAAAGAGAAAGTGATATTTGATCTATGACTTGAGGGTTGCGTATAAGTTTGTTCTTCAGGTAAATTGAGTTTATGGGTAGAATAGTCAGGGAGGGAGAGATTAAAATGAACTGGAAACTTTCTAGACAGCGGGATAAGCATATGGAGGTAAAAAATAAACCGACATATACAGCTACCTGAAAATAAGAGCACATGGCTGAGATTCAGCCATGTGTGCAAGAGATGAGATTTTATACCATAAGGAGTCACATAAGCCATCTGTAAAGCAAAGAGATAACACTAGCAGATCTGAGTCACCCCTTCCCTACTTGAGGTTAATTTAATTGAGACACCAATTTTTCTCTAGGACAATAACCAATTCAGTGCTATGATAACTTGAGATAAGGAAAGCATAAAAAGTGAACTCCACATTTATCTTAGCTTTTTTTCTGGGTGTGTTTTCCAAAGGTGCACAGGAAAATGGAATACAAGCAGAAATGCCTATATTGCTGCACGAATGAAACGGAGATTGGAAACCAAGACAGCCAGCACAACTGAATTTTGGAGACAGGATATGAGAAAGGTAGAAATTGCATATAAGGATTCTCCGAAAGCTATATAAAAAATTTCCCTGGTGTCCTTGGCTATACATATTCAAGGCAAAACTTTGGGATGCCTAAGACAGAACAGATGCTGGGAATCTAAAGAGCCAAATGGAAATGTCAGTGTTTTCACAGTGCTGAAATATTTTGGTGTATGAACCCAGCCAGAGAGAACACTGAAGATTCTGACTATTCAGCTGAGATTGTGAAAGGCACTAGGAGAAAGATCAAATAGAAAAAAATCTGCCTTAATGGGCCTATAATCCAGTTTCAATACGATCAAGGTGATCCATGAGAATTAGACTGCACAATAGAGCAAATATCAATACTCTTCAGAAGACACCATAATCCACATTCTCAGGGCATATTATCCACAATGTTCAGTATAAACGAAAAATCTCTAGACATGTTAGGAGATAAAATAGTCTAGTGATATTCAGGTGGCGACACTGTCAATATAGCATAAAGGAACGCTTGAAAATAATCCAGATATTACAGCAAGCACAGCATCAAAACAATGAGGACTAACCTGTGAAACAGGGAAAACAGTTGACAAAATCATGTCAATAAGATGAGCTAAGACCAGGCTGGTATTAGCAAACAGAAAATGGGATTAGAACAATTGGAAACCACTTATTAGAAAATATCCTATCTGAAGCATAGAGAGGAAAAAGTAATGGAAAAGAGAGACAGCATAAGAGAAATGCATATGATAAACAAAAATGAACCATCATGCAACCAAGGTTATAGAAGTAGAAGAGAGTGGGAGAATGGAACAGAAGTAATTTTTTTAAAAAATATGTTTATTTATTTTTGAGAGAGACAGAGAGACAGAGCACAAGTGGGGAAGGGGCAGAGAGAGGGAGACAGAATCTGAAGCTGGCTCCAGGCTCTGATCTGTCAGCACAAAGCCTGAGGCAGGGCTCGAACTCACGAACTGTGAGATTATGACCTGAGCCGAAATCAATGCTTAACCAACTGAGCCACCCAGGTGCCCCCAGAAGTCATTTTTAGAAGAAATATTGGGCATTAATTTTCCAAATACAAAAAGATACATCAAACCACACATTCAAAAATGTGAATAAATAAACCAGAAGAAGAAACACAGAGAAAACTACAACTTGGAAAGTCATAAGCAAATTTAGAGAATGAAATGTAAAGAGTAAATTATAAAATCAGGCAGAGAAAAAAATATTATCTTTCATAATCAATAAGAAATATATAGAAACTTTGTCTCAGCAGAAGACAAA
Source organism: Panthera uncia (assembly GCF_023721935.1). Lineage (NCBI taxonomy): Eukaryota > Metazoa > Chordata > Mammalia > Carnivora > Felidae > Panthera > Panthera uncia. The sequence goes on along the minus strand of NW_026059053.1, from coordinate 25,125 downwards.
GAAATGCTATCTATAAAGTGATGAAAGAAAATAGAACAGTTAACAAGTAATTCTATATCCAGCAAAAGTATCCTTCAAAATGAAGATGATATAAAAATAGTCTCAGGAGGGGTACCTGAATGGCTCAGTCGGTTGTATCTGAATTTGTCTCAGGTCATGATCTCACGGCTGGTGAGTTCAATCCCCAAGTTAGGGTCTGTGCTAACAGCTCGGAGCCTGGACCCTGCTTCAGATTCTGTACAATGTCTTAATGCTTTGTAAACATGTAAAATTAAAATACATAACTATGACTGCACAAAAAGTGGGCACAGGAAATAAAGTTATTCCACTATCATTATTTTTGTATTGTTTCATATGCTATAGAAATACTAATTTGTTGTCTCTCATAATAAAACATGTATTGTCGTCTCCAATACATTTTCAACTTCTAAGATAACCAGCAGAGGATAGTGATAAATGACACAGAAAAAAACTAGTAGAAGACAGAAAAATGAAATAATTGACATTTACAAAATATCTAATATAAAGAACGACAAGAAAAGAAGAATAAAGGAGAAAGTAACAGGGATGTCTGGGTGGCTATGTGGGTTTAGCGTCCGACTCTTGGTTCGGCTCAGGTGGTGATCTCACAGTTGGTGAGTTCGAGGGCCACTCAGGCCCTGCACTGACAGTGCGAAGCCTGCTTGGGATTCTCTCTCTCTCCCTCTCTCTCTGCCCCGCTTCTGCTCGCTCATGATCTATCTCTCTCAACATACATAAATAAACTTAAAAAAGGGAGAAAGTAACAAAACAAAGAGCCATATGATAGATGTAAACCCAACTATGTGAGCAATCATATTATAAGTGAATTATCTAAACATGCCAATTAAAACACAAATATTATGGGGCACCTGGGTGGCTCAGTCGGTTAAGCGTCTGACTTCGGCTAAGGTCATGATCTCACAGTTCGTGAGTTCGAGCCCCACGTTGGGCTCTGTGCTGACAGCTCAGAGCCTGGAGCCTGCTTCACATTCTGTGTCTCCCTCTCTCTCTGCCTCTCCCCTACTTGTGCGCGCGCTCTCTCTCTCTCTCTCAAAAATAAATAAAATGTAAAAAAGAATAAAACACAAAACACAAATATTATGAGACAGGATTTGAAAACAGATAACTCAAAATGTTTTAAAGACATACACACATTTAATGTATTTAATTATATATGAAGCTGACAGATCCAGATCCTCATTTAATGTATTTAATTATATATGAAGCTGACAGATCCACTCTAAGCATGTGTCATATACAAAGCAGGAATCTAACACTGATGACATTACTAATGCAATTGTTTTACCATGCTTTTCTCAGCCATAAGTCAGGAGATGTGCTCTCCTATGGCACATTGCATAGGTTCAGGACATACAATTTATATTTCCTCCTTTGTCTTTCTCTATAAACATGTTGGTAGATTCTCTTTTCTCTACATGCAAGAAAGTGATTTTTCTCCATCATCTTGTCCTTGCCACGTTTTCACATGTTAATATTCCATGACCAGGTTTTGTCAACATTAGCTGTCAGTGTTAGTCTAGTATCTCAAAGTGAAAAAAACCAAACAGACATCTGAGACTTCAGCTGTGAGTGAACAGATACAAACCAAATGCTAATGTGGGCCTGGAAGTCAAACAGACACCATCGGATAAGATGATACCTGTAGGCCACTGGAACCAGAATTCCTAAAATGACCAGAGCCTTCTCCCCAGTGATGCACTTCCATGTGTTTTAAAAGCAAAAATTCCAAATTTGACACCAGTGACATAAACCTAGTTCTCTATAGCAATGTCATTGTCTCCTTTGGTCCTCACAGAGCTCCTATGATTATTGCCTCGTTTGTTGGGCGAAAACAGGCTGTGAGACATGAGTAGCTTGCTCAAATTCACACCTTTAGTACACAGAAAACTTGGAATTATTATCGAAATTATTAAAGCCATTCCTCTGAAAGATGGAAGACACAGCAAAAATCAGACAAATGTGCTCAGAACGTGTAATCTGATGTTTTCGTGTATGGCACACTAGAAATAACAAGTATCAGAAAAAAACAAATTTGGGTTCAATCACAACTGTGCCACCTGCTGGTTATGTGATTTGGCCATTATACTTGACCATTTCTGAGCCTACATGTAAGATGAGAAAACTCAGGCATGCTTTTTTATATTACTGTGGACTTGCAATGAGGTAAATTTAAGAAGTCCCTAATGGAATAACCATCATAGTTGGTCTTCAAGCTATGGCAGTTTCACTGTTAAAAAACAAGACCAATTATACTTAAAACACAAGTACAGTCTAGTACTTCTGTGTATATTTTTCATTTTAAGACCTAAAATTAATACATAGGTATTAAAATATTAATCTCAACAACACAGAATTGTTGACTAATGTTACATTTCCTTTTGTGGTGTGTTTATAATAGTTGTTAATCTACTTTTGCTTGTTAAATTATTTTGCTGTATAAAGTTAATCATACTTTACAGATAATGAAGTGATTGCAGAGGGCTCTTTCTTTTAGTAAAAAAAACAAAAAAAAAACAAAAAAACTGAGGTCTTATATATTAACTGATTGGCTAAATTAAAAATCTGACAGCACCCTTCATGAGCCAAACCATATGCCAGGCAGGTAATGATATATGTGTTGGTGATGTCACAGTGTGTAAATAAGGAAAGTTTTTAGCCTCTAAGGAACTTACAGTCTGATGGCTGAAGGTGGACCTGTCAACAGCAAATACAAAACACAGAAATAAATATATGCCCACTAGTGATATGTGAAGAGGGGCGTACAAGAAGGAGGCCTTCACTGAAGGAAGGACACTTTCACAGAGGTGAAATTGAAAAAAAAAAAAACAAAAAAACAGAGAACAGAAAGATTTTCTCGCAGAAGGAATAATGTATGAGAAATATGAAAAACAGGCAAACAAAACATGATATACTCAAGAAAGTATGGAAAATTCCATTTACCTTGAGTACTGCATATTGGGGTGGGAAGGACCGGAATCTAAAGTCTTATGAGATCTCTAGACGTCACGCACTTAAACCTCCTGAACATAACCAGGGGCTGAATTTGTAAGCCCATTCTCAAATCAGCTCCCGAGCCCGTGATTGTTATCTGACCATTCTGCTTATTGGAATCACAAGGGGAGCTACTGAAATTGCCAGGGTTTGGGCTTTACCCTAGAACAATTGAATCAGAATCTCAGGAAGAGAAGTCTACACTCACCTGATTCTCATGCGTGACCAGGTCCAGAAACCACTGAGCTAGTTACTCCAACCAGGGTAAGATGCTAATAGACAGTACGTTAGAGTCAAAAAGTCTTTCCTGTTTATTGGTTTAAGAAGAAACCGTCCCAAGGTCATTTTCAGTCTTCAGGGTTCTAAGGTATTCTTTTGGTTTCTTAAGAGAAAAAACTCAGACATTCTACTTTGGTATTTCGGTGTTTCTAGCAAAGTACTGTGTGTGTGAAGGTATTCTTTAAGTCTGCTTATTTATGAAGATGATGTTAAAGTCACTGTTTAACTCAGAGCTTTTTATCTTTTATTGGGTCTTGGCTGTGCACTTAAGATATATATATATATGTCTTTTTTAAGTATATTAATTATAATTTTTGTGCAATTTGTTCAACTCATGTGTATTACAATCACATTATAATACAATGTGTTGATCTATTGTACATTATAAAACATACAATGTAACAATTTGCCATGATGAAATAGAGAACAATTTAACAATATTTTAAAATTAAAACCTCCAAATGAAAAATAAAAGGACTGTATAAATTAGATTTTTAGATTTTAATATAAATTAGATTTTTATCTTCAAAAGACTTGGTAAAAAACAAAAGGACTATCATTAGCTGGAAGCTTTGCAAGGCATTTACATTAAGGCATGGATGGAAGTACCTTTACAAACCACCTACCAGAGGTGCCTAGGTGGCTCAGTCGGTTAAGTGTCCAACTTTGGCTCAGGTCATGATCTCACAGCTTGTGAGTTTGGGCCCCGAAGCAGGCTCTATGTTGACAGCTCAGCATCTGGAACCTGCTTCAGATTCTGTGTCTCCCTCTCCCCCCCCCGCCTTAAAACACCCGTCTGCTCACATTCTTTCTCCCTCTCTCTCTCAAAAAATTAAAATAAAGAGTTAAAAAAAATTTATAAACCACTTACTAGAAATTGCTGTTTACTAAATCGAAGCATGGCACACACTGAGAAGTAACCATTAGCTTACTTATTGGGAAACATTTTTCTTTCTTTAATATTCCATAATTTCTGCTATTTGCATGTGCAGATTATTACAAAGCTCTTTGATTTAAGGGTTGATATTTCTAGGATTTAAATTGTAAATACCAGGCTTTTCAATATCCAAGTCTCTCAATTCATATTTTTCTTGTGAAATTTTGTGATGCAAATGGCATTACTTTTTGTTCTTCCATTTGTTAATACACTAAACCTAAACAGAGAACCTATATTACTCAGAAAACTGAACACAGATATGTTATTTCACTCCTTCCCAACTACAACAACAAAAAACCAAAACAAGCAAATAAACAAACCAAAGATATTCCATGGGAGGGAATCGCAGACAAGGAGAAGATAGTAAATCAATTTCAGAAGCTTGAAAGCAGATGAAGAAGTGTTTTACCAAGAAAAACAAATCTAAAATTTTCAATTGTAAAAGCTTATATAAACTTTATAAAAAGAAAATGTCCATAAATATGAAATAGAAAAGTGTGTTTAGTAGCCTTTGAAACAATGTTTATCAATAGATTTGTAGAAATGCCCACAATATATTATTAAGTAGAAAAGCAAGATGAAGAAACGTGAATCAAATGTGCTGTTTATTTTTAATTATAACACTAAAGGTAACATATAAACAACATAGGTCATAGGGAGAGAGCGATAAATAGAGAAAAAGACATAGATACAGAGAGACGAAGACGGATACATAGGTACAGATAATAGATTTTTAAATATGATTACATAAGGTATGAAAAATTTTACAAGAATTTGTTAATGTCAGTACCTAGACTGAGAGAAGGGGTAGTCAAAGCAGAAAGCAACATGAATGGGACAAAAAAAGAGGAAAAAAAGTATTAAAATGAAAATTTTAAGGTATCCGTAATAAAAATAATACACAAGATATGATCCCGTTAATTAAAAATTAATTGTGTGAGTGATTTCAGTTGCATGCTAAGTGATAACAATAGAAATTTTATTTGTGTGTATTCAAGAGATTTTATTCTCTGGCTTTTAAGATAAACATAGTGTTTATGTACAAGTTTATAACAAAACTATTTTAACTAAAAATAAAATAAGTGACAGTGTTTTTATTAAACTTTAATTTTGTTGGAAACTTACATAGAACACATAACATACCATTTACTGGCAAACTACTCTGTGCTTTCCCATGTGCTAAAAAGATGCAAAGATGAATAAAACCCTAGGGTTTTTAAAAATACATCTTCCTTTAATGTAGGTGTCAGTGTAATTTTTGTTATAACATGTTCTTTTTAGAATAGTTATCTGACTAACATCATCTGGAAAAGCGTTTGTAAGTATTTCCAAAGATTTACCCATGAGCCAGAAAAATAATCTTTAAAGTATGTTTAATACTTATAAATCATTTATAAATTGGAATGTTTTTCCTAACCTAGTTCCTTACTAGAACTTATGCTAAATCTAGATATGTGTTTCTTACATATTATATTAAAAAATCTCTTTGGCAAGGATAAACATCTTAGATAGAATTCTATACTGTGTAGAAACTTTGAGGATGAGAAATACATCTAGAGGATACACAATATTCCAGTTAGCTTTGCCCATTAGTGCCTGAGTTGTCATGCACTGTGTGGTCAGCAGGCAATTGAAGGAGGCTGTACAATAAGTATAGTGCTTAGAAGGATGCGCATGAAACTTAAAGAGAATTGGTCTCTACTCTAGGTTCTAACAACTGCCTAGGCAAATGGATTTTGAGGAATAACTTTCCTGGCCATCAGTTTTCTTGCACTATATCAAGAAAAACCAAAATCCATCTGGTAGAGTTGTTTAAAGACATTTATAAAAAGGGTGCAGTTAATGCAAGTATACAATAAATTATAGTGTTGTTATTCCTAAAATTAGTGGTATCATTATTACTAGTGATAGCAGTAGCAGATGTAATGTTGGTCACAATAGTATTCACGTAATAAGTTTAACCATAATTGGGTTTTTGAAAAAAAATGGTGGAGGACTTGTATAAGCCACCTATGTTGTGCATGGCTTATAGATATCCAAGGACAGACTTCAAGGATACTGTGAAGTTCCTAAACTTTCATCTTCTGAGTCAGGTCTGGAATATGTCAAGATTCTCTGAACTATGAAGAAAGAACAAAGAGCAACTAAAACAGTAACTCTGACTCTCAAATTCTACTTCAGCTGCATTATTTGCTGTATATGGATCACTCCATGACCCCAGAGTCTGCCCCTGGTCCATATTTTGTTGCCACAGACATAATATAAATCTTTTTCTTTATCATTTTTTCAACATTCTCTAGCAGAAGTGTTACTTTCTAGAGGCCATGCATATATAGTCATCGAGTGAGAACTGAACCAGAGGGTAAGCAATGGAGTAGCTTTGATAATTGCCCTTAGGATCAAACATGAATGGGCAGAGAAGTAAGAATCTCAGAGGAGAGACAAACATTAAAAATGATGTGGGAGGGGCGCCTGGGTGGCGCAGTCGGTTAAGCGTCCGACTTCAGCCAGGTCACGATCTCACGGTCCGTGAGTTCGAGCCCCGCGTCAGGCTCTGGGCTGATGGCTCGGAGCCTGGAGCCTGTTTCCGATTCTGTGTCTCCCTCTCTCTGCCCCTCCCCCGTTCATGCTATGTCTCTCTCTGTCCCAAAAATAAATTAAAAAAAAAAAAAATGATGTGGGCTGATGGATGAGAAGTCCTGAAAGGGAGGTAGAATTTCTGGCATCAAGGCAACAGAGAGAGTGACTTGGAAGTACAAGTTTGAATAGCAAAATTGGGATTTTTGAAAAAAAATATACGCATATCATTTTTGATAGTAACAAGTCTAGGTATTAAGTTTTAAGTTAGGAGCAAACACCAGGTACAAGGTAAGGTTTACCCAGGAAAAAACAATCTTACAGTGAGAAAAATCAATATAATCTTGCTATGGTCTGACTATTTGTGTTTTCCCATAATTCATATGTTGACATCCTAATGCCCAAGATAATGCTGTCAGGACGTAGGGCCTTTAGGCAGTGATTAGGTCATGAAGGTGGAGCCCTAATCAAAAAGAAGAGTGCCTTTGTAAAAAGAACAGAGACTGATCCCTCACCCCTTCCACCACATGAAGATATAGCAAAAAGATGCAAAGCAAGCTCTCTCCAGACACCAAATCTACTGACACCTTAGTCTTGAACTTTCAGCCTCCAGAACTGTAAGAAACAAATTTATGTTGTTTATAAACCACCGAGACAATAGTATTTTGTTGCAACAATCCAAAGCGGCTGAGACAAATCTTTTTATTGCCTTGGCTTTCTCCATCTCACAGAGAGGGTTGTTTCATCTGGGAACCCTAGGTAATCATTCAAAAGAGAATCCATGTCCCAGGAGGGGCCTGTGGGGCACCAGGTCCTTTGATTTTTCTGGTTGAGATAGGCCACATGGATGAAAAGATCATTCTCTCTCCTCTGACTTTGTCCTCTACTGACATCCATTTACCAATCATAAAAGGCAAATAGAAATCTAGTAGCCTTTCATCTGGATCCAGTTTTGTTTTACTGAGTCAACTCATTGCTATTCTACCCTGAGGCACAGAATGAGAAGAGCTATCAGGGTTCCACAGGTTTTTTCTCTTCTAGATAGGGTATGACGATAAGGCTACAGCTGAAAAGGAGAGGAGGAAATAATCATTGGAAATGGAAAAATCAAGAGGAGTCAAAGTGTTGTGTAAATCAGGTAAGTGGTTGCTTAATTTAAGAATGATGAGAGGGGTTCTCAGGCAGTTAAGCGTCTGACTCTTGATTTTGGCTCAGTTCATGATCCCACAGTTCTTGAGATTGCACACCACATCAGATTGTATGCTGAAAGTGCTGAACCTACTTGGGATTCTCTCTCCTTTCTCTGCTCCTCCTCCACTTGTGCTCATTCTATTTCTCTCTCTCTCTCCCAAATAAGTAACTAAACATTAAAAAAAAAAAAAAAAAAAAGAATGATGAGAGTAGTGGCTAAAAATCAAAACAACAGCAACAACAACATAATAATGGAGGAGGAGGAAGCAAAGGAATGGTAGAAAAAGGAGAGGAAGAGGAAGAAGAAAAAGTGAGGCACCTGGGTGGCCCAGTCAGTTAAGCATCTGACCTCGGCTCAAGTCATGATCTCACCATTCCTGAGTTCAAGCCCCGTGTCGGGCTCTGTGCTGACAGCGCAGAGCCTGGAGCCTGTTTCAGATTCTGTCTCCCTCTCTGTCTCTTCTCTCCCCCACCCATGCTCTCTTTCTCTCTCTTTCTCTCTCTCAAAAATAAATACACATGAAAAAATTTTAAAGAAAAAGAAGGAGAGCAGGAGAAACTAAACCAAGTACTATACTCAGCTTCAATGAATGAGTAATAATCATCTCACTTTTAACTGATTTCAACAAGGAGAGTTAGGCATGATAAAATCTATGGCATGTATGGGTAAAGAGGTGAGGAAGAATGGTCTAGCAGTGACAAGCAAGGAGACAATTCATCAATTCATTCTAACTCTAGGTCCTATGGTACATGGACTATGGGAGTAATATCTCTCATGTGAGAAATATGAAACAGAAAAGAATCTTCAGACAATAGCTATCTTTGAGTTAGAGCTGGGAATTGAAAGGAATGTCCAAAGCAAAGGCTCAGGACACAATTTTCTGATGTTAAAACAGATTCACCAGTGGGTATAACTGGTCTGAGGGAATTTTGATGAGATGTGGGGAGATCTCAAAGCACATTGTGACAAGAATCATGGGGAAATGACAGGGAAACTTCAACTTAGAGAGGACATGATGTAAGGAGGAACGTGAGCAGTGACCAGACTAATATTGACAGCGTGTTAGGCTAAAAGAGGGAATAATTCATAAATTTTGCTCCATCCTGATTACAGTTTAATCTCTAGATTATAGAAGCAAATTCTTGGTTTCAAGGTCTTGTGGGGGTTAGTCTTAACAGTGGCAGGCAACAGATGTTCTACAAAGATTTGAGCTGGGAAGAGGTGAGCAGTTCTCAGCTGTTGGTTTTAAATTTTTTTTTTCAACGTTTTTTATTTATTTTTGGGACAGAGAGAGACAGAGCATGAATGGGGGAGGGGCAGAGAGAGAGGGAGACACAGAATCGGAAACAGGCTCCAGGCTCCGAGCCATCAGCCCAGAGCCTGACGCGGGGCTCGAACTCACGGACCGTGAGATCGTGACCTGGCTGAAGTCGGACGCTTAACCGACTGCGCCACCCAGGCGCCCCAATCAGCTGTTGGTTTTAAATTCCAGGGTGGTCTTAGGAATGGTGTCATAGCCCAGGACACTTCTCACAGTTGTCCCAGTTCAATACCATGTCTTCATGGTCCTCTCTGAACACTGAAGGGCCAATTGTGTGCTCAACAACTCACTTTAGCATAAAATTCATTTTATTCATTAATTCATCTTGTTATTTTCCATTTCAGTGCAAGATAAACTAGCATTATGACTACTTGACTTTTTCAATATTTCTTTCTCAACAGTCTAAAATTACTAAAATTGAAAAGGAAAATATTTGGAGTTGTCTACGTGGCAGGGTAAATAGGTTCCAGTACCAATTCTAATGTGGAGGCAGGGAGATTCACCACACCAACATGTAATTCTTGGGACACCAGTTGGTTGTCCTATAATTTAACTTAATTATGACACTATCTATCTGAAAGTTGCATCATATTCCACAGGTTAAGGGTTCAGTTCCACAAGATTGCCTCCTTCCTCCCCCATTCCTTTCAGATGCAAGTAACAAATTCAGGCTCTAACCTTTACTTCTGACCAAGCTGCTTCCTCTTGTTCAGAAATAAGGCCCCACCTTAGGTTCAAGGGCTCAGGGAACTGAGACTAACATTTTATTTTCTAGATCACCAGTTTTTTATAAAAGGATATAACTCAAGAAGAGACAGATGGAAGAGATACAGAAGGCATGGAACCCATGACCCATCCCAATGTGCCACTCTCCCAAATCTCTAGGTGTTCCCTAACCCAGAAGCTCTCTGAACCCTGCCTGTGCTTTTGGGTTTTATGGAGACTTCTTTACATAGGCAGGACTGATAAAGTCATTGCTCATTGGCGATTGATTCAACCTCTACCCCCACCCCTCTCCCAAGAAATCAAGGGTGTAGGACTAAAAGTTCTAACCTTCTAATCACATGGTTGGTTCTCCTGGCAACCAGCCCCCATCCTTTGTGGTGTTAGAAAAGTCATCTAATTAACATAACAAAAGACAACTTTATGCTCTCATCACTTTGGAAATTTCAAAGGTTTTAGGAGCTCTGCGCCAGAAATATGGATGAAGACTAAATATTTATGTTTTATAATGAATCACAATATCACAAGGATAAAGAGTTGCTTTGAACAGCATTAAATAGGTGGAGCCCTTGAGTATGGAGATGCATTACATTCAAATAAAAAGAAAATTAAAAAAATTCAAAGACATGTTTTCTTTTTTGTTTTGTTTGTTTTGTTTTCATATGGGACATTTGTTGCTGGTTGAAACGGGGAGAACCTGGGCCCTGAGGCCTTAACCCAGCCATCCCTAGGATGTCACCAGAGACTCTTGCTCTTGTCAGGAGAAAGAATTCAAGGACAGACACAACATGGGGGAGAGTGACAAGGGCGGGAAAGTTTATTAAAGCAAAAGTACACTTTCCAGATGTGAAAGCACGTGAGCTTGAGAGACAGAGAGACAGAGAGAGAGCTGCATCCCAGGGATTCAGGTTTGTATCTTTTATCCACAGTTATTAACAAAGGGTGGAATCTGCCTTACTTGAGGCCGGGATTCCTTGGAAGGAGGTTTCCATACTTTTTCTTCCTTATTTGGTTAGGGGTTTCCTGTTTCCTGTCATGGCATCATGGGCCTGTCTGGTTTCATCCAGCCTCTTGTGGTCCTGTTTTGGACTGATGCCAGGACAGGCCTTGGACTTTCCCTGATAGCTGGCCATGCCTTGCTCTTTGCTAGCCTCATTAATTGGCTCTTCTGACACATTTACAGTACCAAACGATTAAGAAAAGTTAGCTTATGCTAAAATAATCTTGGAAAGAATAATTCAAATAATATTTTACATTTACTGTTAATGATTTTGATGTGTGAGTATATCAGAAGGGAAAATATACTCCTACTATAAATAATAAGAATGAGTAATATTTTTGTGCAAACCTGTTGCTAAATATTCATAAACATTATTTTAAGAATTAAAATGTTTTATTTAATATAGATTTCTACTTCTACATGAAAATTTACAAGTAGCTATACATACGATACAAAATAATTTTCCAAAATTCCATGGTTTAGGCCCTCTGTTTTCAAATGCTTCATAATCATTATGAAAAAGAAGAAAAGAGCAGAAGATTCCTGATAGCACAACCATAACCATTTTTTTAATGTGGTAAAAATGCTCCCTCCCCACTTTCTCTAGAAGTAGTAAAAATAACTTCAAATCAGGTAACAATAGAATGCTTGTTGGACTGTAGTTTCAGACAAAACAGGTTTTTTCTTACAGTTGGGTTTGAAATGAAATCTATTCAACTTTAGGGATTTAAAGCTTGTATTTGTGAATATTTATGTTAAACTATGATAAAATATTTTGTTTGGTTCTTTTTCCCACTTTACATATACTACTTTATCTCAGAATTAACAAAGAGACTTCTATAATATACACTTTTATTTAAAGTAACAAGTAGAGCTGGAAGAAATGAGTATAAAAGAGTGTGTGAATTTTATATTAAATATCTTTGCCTCAAGAAAACACTCTTAGCCTCCATGAAGAATTCACTAAGCTGTTCTTAACCACTTGGATCCATCTAGCCCTGGATAATATGCATAAAGCTTTATTTCTGTTTTCTGTTCTTTCATTTGTAGATGAGCAAAATGAAGTCCGTTTTTTTTTTTTTTTTTTTTCCCCTTTTCCTACACTTGAAATTCACAATTATTTAAAAACCTTGTACTCCAAGTTCAATTACCATATATTAGTAGTGCCATGTTTTATTTTGGGATATGTAAAACTGTATTTTCTAAGTATTTGTTTTCCCTTTTAAGAAATGAACTTCCATAGTGCACATGCCACAAATAGGCGGCTCTATAATCTATACTTTATAGATAAATGTCACTGTTGGGGTGGGAGGTGGCAATTTTATTTTTATTTTCTATTGTCAGTTTTCCTTTGAAGCATCAAATAGGATATTGATATTTTTTGGCACTTAAGCTATTTACTTATTGTGACTTAACGAGCCGTTATAAAGTGAGCCATATTCCCACCGTGCATTTCATACAACTATTACTAGAACTTCTTTTCAGAAGGATTTATCTACTAATCAATATCCTTCTTATTGTGCCATTTCCAGAAGTACTAAAGAGACTTCTCTTCTGAAACAGGGTTTGACTCTCTTGTGTTTTACTCTCTCTAATAATGTACAGTGTATAACAGTGAATCTAACAGGTGGACCATGTAAGTTCTTGTGATGTGTCTATGGTCACAATTAATTTTGACATTTCTGGACAAGGTGAACCCCCCGCCCCCTCCAATTGCATTATCAAATAAAAATCAGGGTTGCAGAAATTTGAAATTGTATTTGAAATCATTCCCTTGCTTAAAAAGAACACATTAGGACGTCAGTTATTAGATGTTTTTAAATCGCTGTTTTTGAAAGGTTATTTTAGTTTATAAACTCAGTGACAGATAACAATTCATGATCAATGATAAATGCGATCTGGATTCTTTCTCTTCATTTTCGTAAACTTGAAATTGTGGTACTGAACTGAAATAGGTAGTCGTGAATTCTGCAGGGACTGTAGCCAAAATTTCTTTTGAGCAGAAGCATTCTCCGTGGGATACATGTTTTCCATAGATGATTTACAGGTTACAGACACGCTGTGACCTCTCTCCCAATTGCAAACAGATTAAGCAGGGCTGATTAACCGAGACTAAAAACACTGGGTTATTTTCTCCGGTGGGGGTCTTTGACAAAGCCCTCCTCTCTGAACCCTCCGACTTCATTCGCTTGCAAATCGCTGTGCCTGAACAGGTCTTCCTCCCCCAGCCCCAACCCTTGAGCCCTGCAGCGCCATCAGCGGCAATATCTTCCTACGTGAGGGACGTCTCTTATTAATCAGAAACGCTGAATGGAAACCAATCAGACAGAGAGTTTCTTTGGCTTCAGCTTCCTGCCTGTCTGAGTTAAAAGTGATGCTCGGAGAGGGAGGCACACTGAGATGCATGAAGCTTCAGCTGTGAAGATACTATAAAAAGAGAAGAGTAGGAACGAGACAGAAGCAACACCGGAATTGTCAGTGCCGAGCAGGGCTAAACTCAGTTCCGCTACTAACCAAGGTAAATGCTATTTACTTTACCTGACTATACAATCTATTCAGTTTTTGCTTTCTTATACTGAAGTAGTACAAATACTGCTTTTCTCCTAGTTGCTTTATTTTGCACTCTCTCTCTCTCCTTCCCTCAACATTTGTTGGGAAGCAGGTAAGAATTTATTTTGTAGTATTTGAATAAGATATTAAGATGCTCAGTGAAAAAAACTAGCAATGCTTGCTTCATATTTTACTTTTACAAAACAGATACCTATCTAAGCTCTTTTCATCGTGCTAAAATTTGCACATGGAGCATTATTATAAAAATAAAACTAAACTTCACATTGCGTTTGTTGATTTGGAGGGGTGTTGAATTACTCACATTAATGTGTTTATGTATGCTATTATTATATTAATTTGAAATGGTGTCCTGGCTTTCTCATAACTTTTGGTTCCAAAATGTGAGTCAGAACTGTCAAAAATAAAGGCATCTTTATTCATCATTGAATAAATAATTTCTTTAGTTTTAATATTAAAATAAAATAATATATAAACAGTACAAATAACACATGTAGAGATGGACAGACATAGGCTGTCAGGATTAAGGTGATCACTATACCTCGCAAAGAAGATTTCTCCACATATTTATGGCTCTCACTCAAGTCAACATTCTGAATGTGCACCTCTGTTGGCTATAATTGCTCTCCATTATCACAGGCAAATGTATCTTAATAGAGTAAAGACTGGATGAAAATCACAGAAGGGAGAGCATCAAAGGCAAAATTGGCATGTTTTTTTGAAATGATATGGAAAATGCAATGATTTGATCAAGCATTGTTTTATTTTTCTTTGCATACTCAACATAACCATTCATATCAATTAAATTCTTAAGCACATTAATTTCAAAAAAAGCGTGATGAATTTCAACTACAAGGTTGTCAGCATTCTATAGTATTGACACTTAGATACTGGTAACAGTGTGTGTTCTCAGAATCTAATTTGAAAACCAAAGGTGCACTAAAAGAAAGGTGATCACCTGTAGTAAGTAGCTAAGTTCACATTTATTTGTATGATCAACTTTTGATGAGAATGTAGTGGACTATAGATCTGAGGAGAAATTGGAGGTCTTTTCTGAAGATCTGTTGTCATTTAATATTTTATGTTATAGACCTATGAGATTACTAATAATAAAGATATTTTTCCACAAGGTTTTCCAAATCTATGTAGCACAAAAAATTAATGATTTCACGACAGGAAAAAGTGGTAACTTTTGCATGGCAGGAAGAAATCTTCATTTGGCTCTTTATCTATGGAATAAGAAGAGTTACCCATCTTCAGCCATAGCTGACTAAAAAAGAATTTGATCATTCAGTGCTCTTAACTGGAAAAGAAATGTGTTTAAAATCTACTGCATTCAGTGGAGAATAAATCCTATTTTCATTGCCTGCTTCATTGCCTAGGCGATGCTATGTCACATGTAGAACACATTTGTGTAACCATGAATCTGGCTAATCCAAGTTTGAACAGTAGATCTTTTAAAAGATAAAGAAAATGAAATAGGACGTTGTTTCAGCACATAGTAGCAAAGAACTTAGACATAACAGGAGGAGCATGCATTTGTGGTCTTGGCATCAAACACAGGAATTCAACCGAAGTTTTCACAAAGAAAGAGTACGAAATAACTATATGCCCTTAATAGATGTATCCTGAGATGTTGAAATACTGTCAACTTTGTAGTTGCTTGTTTTGAAAAATGAGAAAATGTAAGGTAAAGTGCATGGTACGAGCAAATCTAATTCTGAGAATAATGAATAGAAAAATGCTTCAGGGGAAGCAGATAGTAGTATCAATTTGAAAGTAATTCTCTAACTTTAAGTCAGATAGATTTGGTAAGACTAACAAGACAAGTCATCTAAGATAACATTATTTTCTGGGATGAAAAAATATGCCTTTCCCTTTATTACATTAGCTGATAGCTTTTAAGATAATTTTGAAATGGTCTTGCATAATTACTCACCAATGTTGTATTCATTGCATATTTGAAGTAAAAATGTATTGTACCATTGCCTATGTGTAGCAAGATCACAATATCAAAGTTGGCTTTGAAATGATCTTTTTAAATGTTGTGTTGTTTGACTTGATACATTTCATGTTGGATCAGAAGCTCTTCTGAATGTCACCTTCCATGAAGAGATTTCATTTGGTATTTTCCTACAACCCCTGTATATACAAAGTTTAGTCTCTGAAGTGTCCCTTCTATGGTGCATTCACCAACTGGGATTTAAAAAACAATAACCGGAGAAATTTTTTCCACTGGCTTACCTCTCTTTAGACATAGTGATTTGAAGTACATACGCCTTTTCTATAATATTTGCACAATGTATAGGTGGAGTTAATCAGAATGCTTTGGACAATGCTTCAAATTGTTTAACATAAAATATATGAGTAATATGGCAATATATTGTATGCAGGAAAGTATAAATTTAGATGAAAGTTAATATAAAGAATACATGTGAATATGTCATGAATAAACATTGGCTATAATTTGTTCTCTGTGAAAGTGAACAGTCTAAATGAATAATTACTTAGTATTAATACAGATGTTTCAATGTAATGGATCATTAGATTGCTATGTTCTTTAAGACTAATTTTGTTCTCTCAAATGAAAATTTAAATCTAAAGTATAAATAAATCTAACATTCGAAAAAACAGTGTGATAACTTACAAAACGTCCAATGTGATATTTTAAATATTTATATATTTAAAGTATATATTTATACTTATGACTTTGATATCAATACTTTTGATATTATATTTATAAAGTTATAAATATAATTTATATTACCATATTATAAGTATCAAATCAATAGTAATATTAACTGTAGAGTAAGTTTGTTCTATTGTCAAAACTAGACAAAAGTCTAGTTAAGTTCTTTGATATTTTACTGCTTAAATTATCTACTTAATTAAAATTAAGTTTTCTCAAGAAAGACGACAGCATGTGAAATAGAACCAAAACCGCATTGGTTTTAACTAGCTTTGTCTTTACCTGATGCTAATTTGTAATAATTTTTCATTGTAGAACATCTTTCCTAAGGTAACATAATTTTGTTCATTGTATCTTGCATATTTGTTTTAAAAAATGAGTTGTGTCTTAAAATATATCCCCCCAAAGTCTCTTAATACCCATGATATTATCCTATTTAGGTGTTTAAATAAAACTAGAACTTTAGAAAAGGGATTTTAACCACCTTCAACTCTGATATTACATGAGAAAATGGAGGTTTAAAAAGATAAGATTATGTATCCAATGTTGTCAAATTGTATATTAAAATTGGCAACATTATGTGAAAATAAATAATGTTGACTCATGAAAATCATTTGGTATACACACACACATACACACAATGTTTAGTTGACAACAGTATCTCCTGGATTGCTTTAAACATTCTGAAAAAGTTTTTTTTTCTCTTATGAGTCACTTCAAATCCTCTGCCTGGAACCACCATTATCTTTATCATTAAAATATGGTAGGAAATGCACAGTGAGGTGAGTGTCTTTATAGCACTTTTATATATTTCCATAGCAGTCCTAATATGTTAATGCTCTTATCCCTAAATTTAGCACTAGTAAGAGATGGTCTTACAGCCACATTAAGAATGCAAAGTGCCTGAATAAAAGCATGATCTCTGGAGCCTAAGCAAGACATTTTATATTAGCATTACCAAGAAACATCTCCCCAAACATAAAAGTCATGATAATGGATCTTACTGCTTAGGAAGGGAAAATGGTAACCTCATAAGGTATTGTTTTTGTTGCTGTGAGGTGTGTGTGCATGCATGAGTGGTAGGAGAGAAAGAGACTGGGAGAGAGAGACACACAGAGAGAGAGACAGAGACAGAGAGGGAGACACACACACACACACACACACACACACACACAAAGAGGGAAAGAGATCTATTTTCAAGAGGAAAGGTGGGGAAAAGGAGAACACCTAAATATTTTCTGAAAGTGACAGAGTTTTTGTTTTCTTTTTTTCCTTTTCTGTGCTTTTGCATTACTTTGCCAAATTATAAATCAATTGCAGGAGAAATGAGTGCTCTTGTATTATTTTTCTCTTCAAGAGCAAGATAAGTCCTGGTCTTTCTAATTAATCAATGAAACACCAGAGTGTATGATTATTTCATAAGTATGAATTAAAAAGCTTGCCTTTCATATCACTTTTGGAGATTAGCTTTATAGTTGTGAAGAGCATGGATGACTTCATTAAATTTTTTACTCTCAACACTTATTCATCTTCTAATGGAAATAGCAGTGGCTAATAGTTTTTATTTGATTTTTGAGTTTAAAGTTGAATGTGTTCCTAAATGTATTTAAGAAATAGATATACCTGACAGAATTTATATTAGAATATGCTAAGCTTACTATACTTTATTATTAATTAAGTATCCAATGCATAAAGAACTTTTTCCCCATTTTATTGAAACCCAATTTCAGGAAAGTCATAGTAATCTAGAAATAATATTCACAGGAAGCCAGTATAACAAGGGAGATGCAACACGTGTAACAATATGTAGTCTAACAAATAAACACCAATAACCACTCCCTGTGACAAAAGACATGTGAAATATTCTGCTTTTCTAAAACTGGGACATCGAACCTGAAAGTTGTCAAGGGGAGTTTTCCCCCAGATAATCAAGTAACTTTCTCACCATCTATTTTTTTTCCACTAAAGTAGGTTACTGCAATAATTTAATGTAATTGCCGGAAATATTTTTTAAATATTCACTTCTATGTGTTATCAATGCTTTAAAATGCAAAGAATATACCATAAATTCAAGAAATTCAAATCTTTTTCACTGTAGTGGTAATTAAATCACAGATGAAACATCTGAGAAAACTCACAGGTCAAATTACAAAGTAACCTATATATCTGTACCTTTCTGTCTTAAATATACATACCTGCATCTATATCTGTGTTCCCATTCATAATTCTGTATACTTGTATCTGTAGGTATCTCTGTGTGTATGTATGTTTATGTGTGTGTAGACTCAAAAAATATATGGAAAACACAATTATATCGATGTATACATCAACTGTAGTTCTAAATTGTTAAAATGGTATAACATTCATTCATACACTAAAAAGCTCTTTTGTCAGGTGATTATAGATGTTATATTATGAATAAATAATGACATAGCAATACTATATATTTTTTTTAATTTTGGAAAAAATAAACTCATAGTCCATGTGTTATGGCTGATCTGGATAAGTTTTTGAATAGGGGGAATTAGACTTTCACTTTTTAAAACCCTAACCAAAATAATTTTTCTCCACTGAATGTCCGCAACTCTTGAAAACCTCATAAAAATATAATCTCTTTACCCATTCCTACCATGGGAGGTAAAGTATCATGTAAAGTAGGAATTATAATGCTATCTCAAATCATATTGGTAAAAATTAGATTATTATTACTATCAGAAAATAAAATCCTCATTATTTTTCATTTGCTATGTATAATACAAAGAAAGCACAGTTACATGGTGGAATTTTAAAGTTATTTACTTGGTCATTTTCCCTAGCTGAGGATTAGATCAAGGCATTTTATACTTATATTACTGGGTAAATTATTTGCTTAACTGAAAAATTGTTTTATATTAAAAATGTAATACTAAGATTAAATATCATTTCCTTATATCTAATAGGATAAACACAATACTTAATACAACAAGGATAAATATTTGTATTATTACCACTCCTTCTAGATTAATGTTATAACCTATTAGTACATTATAAATCAACTATGTGTGCATGTACTGAGCAGGAATTAGATTAACTATTAAAAGAAAGATAATATTTTTCCTTCTCCCCCAGATCTTGCCAGTTTATCTAGATGATGTGATATTTTATAGGTAGATTTAATTCTGTTATATTTACCATAAAGTTTAGATTTGTATTTCTGACAGTACTTACTCTTCGAAAGATGAAACAATTGATGTACTATTACAATAATATGTATGATTATGTATGCAAATCATATTTGTCCGATTTTTATGCTTAGCTTAGAATTGAGACCTCTGGGGGCGCCTGGGTGGCTCAGTCGGTTAAGCGGCCGACTTCAGCTCAGGTCACGATCTCGCGGTCCGTGAGTTCGAGCCCCGCGTCGGGCTCTGTGCTGACAGCTCAGAGCCTGGAGCCTGTTTCAGATTCTGTGTCTCCCTCTCTCTGCCCCTCCCCCGTTCATGCTCTGTCCCTCTCTGTCTCAAAAATAAATAAACGTTAAAAAAAAAAATTAAAAAAAAAAAGAATTGAGACCTCTGATACAATCATTAACAACGAAGAATGTTATTGTCATACCTGCAATAAATATATTTTTCTTTATGATAAAATTAACTTTGGTCACTTTAAAATAGGTAGTTCTATTAAAATACAGTGAATATCAATAATAAACATCCTTTTTAATATTGCCATGTTATTTTACGCATTAAAATGAAGAGTTTTTATCAGCACTGTATCTATATGTTTATCTCTCTATACCGACATAGATATGAAGATATGTGTGATGTGTCTCAACTTCACTACTTTGGACTTGAAACCCATGTAAAATTTCATTTTCAATGGCTGAATATGGAATGCTACTTAAAATAAGAAATGTCCAACTTTGGAATTTTTTTGTGATTTTAGACAAATAAGACAATTGTTCTAATATTATTTAAAAAATAAGTATATATCAGGAAGCTACTTGATATGATATAATTACTTATACCCAAAGATGAATATTGAAACTGATGGAGACCACATGATAGAAAGGAGACTAGGAAGAGGTGGGGTTTCATGCCATGCTCAGGAGAAGAGTCACACAATTTGAATTTTCTAATGAGGCCATCGCGGATGTCTGACATCTTCCCAGACCTATGCTGTTTTTAGGCTTGCTGCTAAACAAATGAAGCACTGCCTTTGGTATCACTGCAACCCTTTATTTAAACATGAGCATGGAAGGGTGCTGGGTACCTCAGCTGGTTAAACCTGCGACTTCAGCTCAGGTCACGATCTGACACTTCATGGGTTTGAGCCCCACGTTGGGCTCTGTGCTGACAGCTCAGAGCCTGGAGCCTGCTGCGGATTCTGTGTCTCCCTCTCTTTCTGCCCCTTCCCAGCTCATGCTTTCTCTCTCTCTCTCTCTCTCTCTCTCTCTCTCTCTCTCTCTCGAAAATAAATAAACATTTTTTAAAAAATTAAATGAAGTAAATAAAATAAATAAAATAAACATGAGCATGGAGATTCTCCTCCATTATACCCAAGAGTAAATTGTGGTCATGGAAGTCTTATGTTGACATTGAGTAAATATATTCAGGGAGGAACAAAATGTTATTTCAGAATAAAACTGTCATTTGTATATGACTTGCATTCATTTCATTCAATATATTTATAAATTGTACTCTTCTAAAATTATAAGAAAATGTAAGTAAACAGCCCACAGGAAAAGAATATGAGGAAATTCTACCTGGAATGAAAATTTGATCCAGATTATGGGTTTGGACAAACATATCCCTAACTATTTATAAACAATATTTTGTTCTATAAAATATGGATTTGGAAGCAGATTTTAATAAATAAGTAACTTTAAATTATAAAATTCTATATGTATTCAATACAATACAATGGCTTTCTACCAATAAGAGATTTCTTATAAGCTATCAGTGATATATATTTTATTAAAAATTCAGTTTTAGATAAGTTTTCTAGATGTAATGATGTTTTTATTGTTTCTTATTCTTGGAATTTCGCTTCTCTAACCTAGAACTTGTATGGAAACTGCTCTTCAATGATCTCCATTATGAAAAAAATATTTTAAAGCATTAATTAATTAATCAATCTACTACAAGAATATTTTCCACTAATTTAGTATATAGGAAAGTAAGCATATGTTAAGTTTACAGAAGGGGTTTTAGTATTTAGGATGTGATTAAAAAGTTTCAAACAACATATATACTAATAAAATGTATCACCTGATATACTAATAACTATACATATGCATATATGATACACTAATACGTTACTATTTCTAATATGTTTGGTGACACGTTTTATGTTTTCTCTTTAAAATATATTTATAATATGTAGAAAAAGATATTACATCCATCTTTTATCCTTTCTCTTATGCTTTAATTTTAAATCATTTGGTGGCTAACACAGACTTCACTTAAACTGTGCCTTATCCACTGCCTTCTATCAAATTGAGTACAAATTTATAATGATTAATAGAAAGCTGATTGGTCTGTTCCATGCAATGAACTGTGATGATTTCTTTCTCTTGCTGTTTTTCATGAACACGCGCTTTCTTACCTTTATTGCAACTTTAACTTTGCTGCTACTTCCGTTTCCAAGTTTTACTGCTTTGCTTCTATCCCTTTCTCATTATTCCCCACCCCCACCACACCTCCACTTCAAAGACAGACTATTTAACTACCAGGGCCTGTCTTCCTTAACTTGGCTTGCATTGTGGGCAGATGATTCAGCAAACTGTAACACAAAAGTAGCTTTGCCAACATGAGAAATTCCTTAGATGTGGAGCTAATAAATATTGGTCGATATATTCATGGGCGGTTTTAGAAACACTTCTCCATTCCACCTTTCCCCTACTTTCACTTTCTAACTGACTGCCAATGGGTCTTAAAAGGATTAAGTATTACCAAGGTCACAATTCATTAGGAAGAGAAGAGTAGAACAGGAGACTTACTGGTACTGACAAGAGTACCATAAGTCCTGGACCATAAGTCCAGGAATGCAGTCCTGCATAAGGATTTTGGAGAATTGGTAAGAAAAATTGGGGCTCGAAAACCTAAGGTTATCCTTACATTCTGAAGTTTCATAAGGTATGTTGTATGTGGAGACAAATTGGAAAACTGTTTTGATATTGACTGGTTGGCGTCAGGAGACCCAAAATCGATGCATACAAACTTTTCACATTAAGAAGCTGGTCTTTGTCCCATGTCCATGTAGTAGAAATGACATCTGTCTTACAGTTTGCAGGTATAGGCAGAAGCAATGCTTCTCATAACATTAGTACATTAATGTAGTATCCACAATGTGTACAGCCTATTCAGAATCCTGTATGTACCCTTTGTTCTTTTAAATTCACCATCAGGAAAAAGACCTTCAGATTCTTGGCAATAATTAATTTATTCATCCACCGGATGATTATTTCAGTTTCTTATTTGTGAACTTACTCATTATTGAGTGCCTGCTCTCGGTCCCTACGCTCTGTGCTGTGGTAAAACATGTGCTAGGGAGAACTTCTCACGGTTGTTGTTTCCAAACAACTTCAGTTGTTAGAGAGTCTCTTCTTTCCATATGCGACAAAATTTATCTGCTTGTAACTACGCTTTTTATTTCGTCTTAGCCTTGCCCATATAGTTTGGAATCATTACTCCACTGCTATCTGATAGCATTAAATTCATTCAAAGAAAACTGTGTCGATCTTATACTTAGTCATCAATATAAATATCCCTCATTATTTCACTTTTAATATAAGTAACATTTTACAGACTGCCTTACCATTCTAGCTACCCTGTGTGAGGTGAACTTTTGCTTGATGCTGTCTCTAAAGTTGAAATAAAAAAATCCTAATGTGAAATATGGGGCACACAATAACTGGGACTAAAAACTCCCTTTTAAAAGCTACTTTTCAAATTAAGCTAAGACCATGTTTTTATCCCTTCTCACTGCTTCCATATGACATACACAGAAAAAGAATTCTTTATACTTTATAATTATTTCTTATAAGATGTTTCCAAATTCTGACAGATATAACCCTTGTCACATCTTACATTGGTCTCTTCCTGTCTAGTCATCGGGGTGCTTCTCCTGTAAGAATCTTAATATCTCTTTGTTGTATTATTATAATAACCTTTTAATTGCTCACCTCACCTACAATTTCTTTAACAACTGATACATTCCACAAACCATAATTTTGTCAATTAAGAATTTGGTCAAGTAACCCTGTCTCCTGTTACCCTCAGCCCATAATCCCATTACATCTAGAAGTAAATCAATACTCCTCAGCTTTGAATCCAAGTCTTCAGCAGTTGGTTTATTTTATGTTTTAAGTTTTTGAGCTAAATTGGTACTCTTAGAAATATGGCCACAGCCTTAAGGAGCTCAAAGTTTAGGCTTCAAATGATCAAAACTATTCTGAAATCTTTACAGAAATATTGTATTTATGATTTAGTGTGAGTTCCCTGGAAAAAGGCCAAAGCTTTCATGATATTCATGGAATTTTCATATCACCCCAAAATAAAATATGGGCTGCTTAACTTGAATACATAGAATTAAAATATCAATATTTAATAATACTACTTTATTGGAATAAGAGTAAAAATGCAGTATGCTGGCAATGTCAACAGACTTAGTTTCTTCCCAGCTCCATTTACTTGTTCTGTTTTGTTGGTAGGTTATCTTCACTTCTGGGTGCAAATTGTCTCACATATAATATGCAATAAATAAAAAACTTAGAAAGAGTCCTGGGGTCAGGCGTCCAAAGTACATGAGTTGGACAAAGTCTTTAATACTTCGGAGTTCTAGGAGCTTAATGTGTTAAGATATAGCAGTATCTATATTATAATGTATTATGAGGAAACATGATTGTCCTTGGAATAACTTCTGTTATTACTATTATATTATTAAGAATATTATTGCTCAGGCTCATTATATTCAGGTAAAAATTATTGGTACTCCATATAGAAAAGCACAAGGGACCTAGCTTAATTCGATTAATTTCTTTGTTCTTGAAATTAGGTAAGATAAATCTAGAAGCATTACGAATATATATATAGATATATATATCTATCTATATATATATATATCTATATCATATGGCTCCTTAAGTTGACCCAACATACAATGAAATATTTTGTGTTGTAAATTTATTATATTAAAATTAATTTAGAATATTTGCTATCATAAATAAATAGTATAAGTTTTATTGCTTGAATTGGAATAAGTATATTACACTTGGATCTTGGAGACAAGAATGAGTTATAAAAGCCTTTTAAATATAAGTAACATTGGATAAATTTTCAATGGTAATAAAATTTCATAGTATCTCATATTATCACATATTTTTTTTTTCATCACATATTTTAATGCCAGGTATTTAATTTTCCTTTTCTAGCATTTTATGGTTTCTCCCTTTTATTCATTGATTTATATTAGTGAGTATAAAGTGAATGACATTCTTGACCTTAAAATGAATAGAGCTTATCAAGGTGGTTTATTTGTATAAGAATTTTACTGCAGTTTGGGAAAAAAAAAAAGTTCAAACAAAATTAGTGGTAATGATTGCTTGTGAATAACATTGATTAAAATTACCATGGAAGTGGGGGGGCCTTCATGGCTCAGTTAGTTAAGCATCTGACTGTTGATTTCAGCACAGATCATGATCCCAGAGTTATGGGATCAAGCCCTGCATCAGGCCTCGAGTCAGGCCCCATGTTGGACCCCGTGTCAGGCCCTGCATTGGGCTCTACCTCGCACTCTGTCAGGCTCTGTATTGACAGCAGGAGCCTGCTTG